>NC_090184.1:43046659-43346659 GCF_024679245.1 Pseudorasbora parva
TCTACTGGGAATTGCAGCCTCTTTGAAAGATATTGTTTGTCAGGTTTTAAAGTAAAACAGCATCCACAGCTCATTTTATTCATTTCATAGTGAGGATACCGTGGCTTAAAAAGTATTTGGACATGAAAATCACACTTGAAAACATCTGAATTTCATGTACTGCGCCAAATGTACTGCGGTCACGGATCAAAAAATAATCGCATTATTTATTTATTTTAAAAATAATGCTCGATTAGATTGAGATCTGGGTCATTTTGAGGCCAAGTCAAAACCTCAAACTCATCGTTGTTCTCCTCAAACCATTCCTGAACCATTTGTGCTTTGTGTCAGGAGCATTATCCTGCTAGAAGAGTCACAGCCACCAGGGAATACACAGCTACCGTTTCCATTTCTGTCTTTTTCAGCATTATCTTGAACATTGTATAATACACCAATCAGGCATAACATTATGACTACCTAATATTGTGTTGGTCCCCCTTTTGCTGCCAAAACAGACCTGACCCGTCGAGGCATTAACTCCACTAGATAATAATAATAATTTGTTACATTTATATAGCGCATTTATATATCAAAACACTTAAAGTGTAGGTGTGAAGCTGTGCTGTGGTATCTGGCACCAAGATGTTAGCAGCAGATCCTTTAAACCCTGTACGTTGCGAGGTGGGGCCTCCATAGATCAGGCTTGTTTGTTCAGCACATCCCACAGATGCTCGATTGGATTGAGATCTGGGGAATTTGGAGGCCAAGTCTACACCTCAAACTCATCGTTGTTCTCCTCAAACCATTCCTGAATAATTTTTTCTTTTTGGCAGGACGCATTATTTTGCTGAAAGAGCCACAGCCACCAGGGAATGCAGTTTCCATGAAAGGCTGAACATGGTCTGCAACAATGCTTAGGTAGGTGGAGCGTGTTATAGTAACATCCACATGGATGGAGGACCCAAGGTTTCCCAGCAGAACATTGCCCAAAGCATCACACTGTCTCCACCGGCTTACCTAATTCCCATAGTGCATCCTGGTGCCATGTGTTCCCCAGGTAAGCCACGCACACACACACCCGGCCATCCACATGATGTAAAAGAAAATGTAATTCATCAGACCAGCCCAACTTCTTCCATTGTTCTGTGGTCCAGTTCTGATGCTCACATGCCACTTTTGGCGTTTTCGGCGGTGGACAGGGGTCAGCATGGGCACCCTGACTGATCTACTGCGATGCAAATATGCAACAAACTGAGATGCTCTGTGTATTCTGACACCTTTCTATCAAAACCAGCATTAACCTCTTGAGCAGTTTGAGCTCCAGTAGCTCGTCTGTTTGATCGGACCACACGGCCAGCCTTCGCTCCCCACGTGCATCAATGAGCCTTGGTGCCCATGACCGTGCCCATGACTTGGAGCCCATGACCCTGTGGCCGGTTCTCCACTGTTCCTTCCTTGGAGCACTTTTGATAGATACTGACCACTGCAGACCGGGAACAGCCCACAAGAGCTGCAGTTTTGGAGATGCTCTGACCCAGTCGTCAAGCCATCACAATTTGGCCCTTGTCAAACTCGCTCAAATCCTTACTCTTGCCCATTTTTCCTGCTGCTAACACATCAACTTTGAGGACAAAATGTTCACTTGCTGCCTAATATATCCCACCCACTAACAGGAGCCGTGATGAAGAGATCATCAGTGTTATTCACTTCACGAGGGAAAGTCTTGTTTTTAAGTTTTGTTTTGTGTTCATACATTTGCAATAAAAAGTGAGTAATGCATGAACATTCTTACATATAGGGACTAAATAATCTGTGGGGTCACTGTATGTATAATAGCAGATCTCCAAAGACAACATAATGTTGGTTAAGACTTAGTTTTATCTATCAGGAATGGATAGGGTTGTGATGCGTGGTTCTGATAGACAACAAACAGACGAAAGGAAAGTTGTTTCAGAGGCACAGCAACAGTATGATAAAATATTGTATTTTCTCTGGAATAGCGTGCACTCCATGAGAACCGTAATGTGTATTAAGAAACGTAATAATGGTTATTTTCAAATACTTTAAATTCAGTCATAATATATTGACCATCATATGACTTTGTTTATTCAAAAGAAAAGAAAAGTTTTTGTTCCGTGCACTCCAAAGTCAATGGGTTCCACAGAAGAAAGAAAGTCATCAGGATTTGTAACGACCTGAGGGTGAGTAAACGATGCCAGAATGAATTATATTCCTTTAAAATGCTTAAAGAGTTATTTTGTCGGCAGTCTGATCCAGGGACAGATGACATCAGCAAAGTGATGCAAGCGCAACAAGTCTTCATGCGGTGACATGACCGTGTGAGTCCAGTATCTCATCAGTCCGTATCGGGTTTCTCAGAGAGCGCTGAAGGGCGGGATGAGGTGGAGAGAGAGAAAGAGAGAAATCTTTAAGAACTGACGGCTGCTGTTTTATACCACCTGCGTTTCCGGCGGGGCTGTTGGGGTCCTGAGAGGGCTGCCCCACCAGCTGCCCTCCTTCACGCCTGTTTGTCAGGAGCTTTCAATAAGTCTCACGTGCATCCAGCTTGAAGGGAAGAGTGAAAAAAAGAGTGAAACGAGATGCTTCCTGCCCTTTTACTGGCGAGTGGCTTCGTTAAGGGAACCTGTGAAATCAGTTTAATAGGCTGACATCACCCCACGTCCTCCCCCGAGACCTCTTCTCTTCTCTTCTCTTCTCTTCTCTTCTCTTCTTCTCTTCTCTTCTCTTCTCTTCTCTTCTCTTCTCTTCTCTTCTCTTCTCTTCTCTTCTCTTCTCTTCTCTTCTCTTCTCTTCTCTTCTCTTCTCTCTTCTCTTCTCTTCTCTTCTCTTCTCTTCTCTTCTCTTCTGCATGACTTTCATCATGTGGTCTCATGTATATTAGCTTGTTTCCACACGTGTTGCATTATTATTGCATTAATAATTGCAACAATATTGCATTATAAGTGCTATTTTTGCCTATTGCATGTGTGCAATTTCTTCACACTTAACAAAACTATTATAAGTATGAATCTAATTACACATTTTACAAATTATTACAATTTCAGTCTTTCTACTTTAAAATGTGTAATTTAATGTGCACTGGTAACAGTTTGCAATAAGGTTGCATGAGGTAATATGAACTACTAATGAAAATACTTCTAAAGCCTTTATTAATCTTAGTTCATGTTAATTTCAACATTTACTAATACATGGTTAATATTTTATTAATAGACCAAGCTTACAAAAAATAATGTTGACAGTTGTATTTTTATTAACAAAGATTAATAAATACTGTAACAAATGTAGTTCATGTTAGTATGCATTAATGGGACCTTACTGTAAAGTTTTGCCATGTTATTGTTAAATTGGCATATGATTCACTTTTAAATAGTTTTTTTCAGGAATTGCTGGTAAGTTTCACAAATTATTACAAAGAATCAGAAAGTAACACATTGAATTAAACAGGGAATTTTGAAGTAGAAAGACTAAAATAGTATTGTAAAACGTGCAAAATATTTCTTCTTTTTTTTTTTTTTTTTTGGATACAGCACCATTTTGGTTCTGGACTCCTGTTTGCTTTTTATGACCAAAAGCGATTTTGTTTCATTTAATTTGATTCAAAAAACTCAGTGATCAAAATAGGTGAGATAAACATATGTTTTGTATCTTGTACATGATTAAAGTGGATCTTCTGTTGATGAGGAGATGTTTTGTAAGAGGTAAGCGGTTTAAATTTACCATTTACAAACTGACAAGTGAGGAGGGGCTCTATAGGGCCACCTTTTGACAAAAGTAGGGGAGTTACTTAGTTTTACCTACAATCACCAAACTTGGTACATTGAGTCATTAGCTATGACCAACAGGAAATGTGCTGTTTTGTTTGAATGTGGATTTTTTAAAAAGCTGAACTGCTGTTGTAAACATCTGGGCTAGATGCAGGTACTGTGTACTGTGATGCACTGTGAAGGTAATGCATTCTCAATAAGTTTTAAATTATCTGAAGTGTAGCACCACATTAATCGTTCAGTATAATAATAATTGTTTTCTAACAGGTTTCCCAAACACTGATGGCACTTGTCTTCCATTGGTCAAACAAACAGGTACTGTAACCCAACACTAATGATGAAGGAATTCTCTAATCCATATTCCATAAACATAAATACACTGAAGAATCTCAGGAGAACCACACTTAATAATGACGATAAACAATAGTGAACTGAACAAAATAGGGAGTACTTTTACACAAAACTTAACTAGACAGAGGTGGGAGTTAACTGTAACCTATAGATAACAAACAAGGAGGAATTTGTAACTAAGGAGGCAGGAACTAAACAGAAGGAAACGTGGGAACATCAACAAAAACACAAAACTAAGGGGCCATATAGATGACATAGATTTCCACTAAAAACGTTTCATTTTCGGCTTTTCAGGCAGCCTGAAAATGAGAACTGAAAGCGAGTTAAACTACAAAAAAACGCACAGCCTACTTGTTAGTATCTGACTCTCATGCCGGCGGACCCGGGTTTGAGTCCCGCTTGGAGCGGGCGGTTCAAACAGGATGTTACATTGGTGCCGTGACCCAGATGAGAGTGAGGTTTAAGGGGGTGAGTGCAACGGAGGCCAGCTAGTAGTTGTTGTACGGGTAAACCTCACTCCTCTGATCTCAAGAGACGCTCTAGCGACTGACGTTAAGAGGTTTCAGCCTTTAGCCTCCTTGTTAGTGCGTCAGACTCTCATGTCAATGGACTCGGTTTCGAGTCCCATTTGGAGCTGGCGGTTTGAACAGGAGGGGTTACATATATTATGTGCTCAGTTGCACAGTTTTTCTTTACCTCAATATAGTGCACTGTCTGATCGTTCCCTATCCCCTATATTAGGGCTGCACGATATTGGAAAAAAATTACATTGCAATATTTTTGTTCCCAACAATATATATTGCGATATTGAGAGCCATCAATCCAGGCTAAAGTCAATAATTACCATTCTGTGATATTAATAATTTCACTAATCAGCAAGCTTCATAACAAGTGACAAAAAGAAATGTTGGGAAGTATGTGCAAACATGAAACTAAACCTCCAATAGGTGGCAGCAGGTGACCGTCTTAACAAGAGAGTCACTGAGTCGTTCATTCAAACGATTCTATAGAACGCTGAATCGTTCACGCTTGTTGTTATGAGTGAGACGTGTTACGGGTCTGCTGTGAACGATTTTCACTGCTGAAATAGAACAAAAACACTAAATATTGCATCTAAAATGTAAGTGACTAAGTGAATGTTAATTAGTTGTTTATGGAGCTGTCATATAAAATCAGTGTCATTTTCAGTCGTGATGGTATTCAGGAAAACGCTCTAGTGTTGTGATTTCTCCTCGAGAGGCTGCACGAGCATGAACAACGCGACCTTATTATCATCAGTCCATTATATATTATCAGCCACTATCGATCGCCACTTACACCAAATTAATGCACAAACATTCTTGCATTTTGGTGATTCGCTAGTTATTTTTTATATAAATATTTTTATATAATATTTATATAAAAATATAATATATATATATTTTTTATATAAATAATTTTTTGTATAATTATCTTTTACTTGGCCCTTCAAAACACCCACATGTCCTGGACAAGCGTTTATGTCGAGCCCTGCTTTGCATTCGTCGTAAAGATCTTTGTGGTGCCGTTTTAAGTGATCAGACAAATTGGTGGTGTTTTCTTGTTTTTCCTCTTCGGATCCTCTTCGTCGCGTATTTTAGCAGTGAATGTTTGGCCGTGAGCAGTGAGCAGCGGCACAGCGAACCAATCACAGTGCAGGCACGCGGAACATGCATGTCACTCCAGCAAGAAACTTGTTTACTGTGTGCTACCGTTCTCTTAATACACCATGGGCTACTACCCTTCACATCGCATGTTCCGCCGATGTGACTATCGCACAGGCGCACATCGCAATGTCGATGTTAAAACAGAATATCGTTCAGCCCTACCCTATATAGTGCACTCTCTGATCGTTCCCTATCCCCTATATAGTGCACTCTCTGATTGTTCCCTATCCCCTATATAGTGCACTCTCTGATCGTTCCCTATCCCCTATATAGTGCACTCTCTGATCGTTTCCTATCCCCTATATAGTGCACTGTCTGATCGTTCCCTATCCCCTATATAGTGCACTGTCTGATCGTTCCCTATCCCCTATATAGTGCACTCTCTGATTGTTCCCTATCCCCTATATAGTGCACTCTCTGATCGTTCCCTATCCCCTATATAGTGCACTGTCTGATCGTTCCCTATCCCCTATATAGTGCACTCTCTGATCGTTCCCTATCCCCTATATAGTGCACTGTCTGATCGTTCCCTATCCCCTATATAGTGCACTCTCTGATCGTTCCCTATCCCCTATATAGTGCACTGTCTGATCGTTCCCTATCCCCTATATAGTGCACTCTCTGATCGTTCCCTATCCCCTATATAGTGCACTGTCTGATCGTTCCCTATCCCCTATATAGTGCACTGTCTGATCGTTCCCTATCCCCTATATAGTGCACTCTCTGATCGTTCCCTATCCCCTATATAGTGCACTGTCTGATCGTTCCCTGTCCCCTATATAGTGCACTCTCTGATCGTTCCCTATCACCTATATAGTGCACTCTCTGATCGTTCCCTATCCCCTATAGAGTGCACTGTCTGATCGTTCCCTTTCCCCTATATAGTGCACTGTCTGATCGTTCCCTATCCCCTATATAGTGCAGTGTCTGATCGTTCCCTATCCCCTATATAGTGCACTCTCTGATCGTTCCCTATCCCCTATAGAGTGCACTGTCTGATCGTTCCCTTTCCCCTATATAGTGCACTGTCTGATCGTTCCCTATCCCCTATATAGTGCACTGTCTGATCGTTCCCTATCCCCTATATAGTGCACTGTCTGATCGTTCCCTATCCCCTACATAGTGCACTCTCTGATCGTTCCCTATCCCCTATATAGTGCACTGTCTGATCGTTCCCTATCCCCTATATAGTGCACTGTCTGATCGTTCCCTATCCCCTATAGAGTGCACTGTCTGATCGTTCTCTTTCCCTATATAGTGCACTGTCTGATCGTTCCCTTTCCCCTATATAGTGCACTGTCTGATCGTTCCCTATCCCCTATATAGTGCACTGTCTGATCGTTCCCTATCCCCTATAGAGTGCACTGTCTGATCGTTCTCTTTCCCCTATATAGTGCACTGTCTGATCGTTCCCTATCCCCTATATAGTGCAGTGTCTGATCGTTCCCTATCCCCTATATAGTGCACTGTCTGATCGTTCCCTATCCCCTATATAGTGCAGTGTCTGATCGTTCCCTATCCCCTATATAGTGCAGTGTCTGATCGTTCCCTATCCTCTATATAGTGCACTGTCTGATCGTTCTCTATCCCCTATATAGTGCACTGTCTGATCGTTCCCTATCCTCTATATAGTGCACTGTCTGATCGTTCCCTATCCTCTATATAGTGCACTGTCTGATCGTTCCCTATCCCCTATATAGTGCAGTGTCTGATCGTTCCCTATCCCCTATATAGTGCACTGTCTGATCGTCTTGATTTCATGGGGACTTTAAGCTCATGTATGAAGGCTTTTCATAACAAGAACATGTTGTCAGACATAACTTGTCTCGAGTGCTGCAGGATGTTTTCTCTTCACTAACTCTTTTCTTCATTGTTGAATTCTCAGTGAATCGACTGGTGCTTTGGTGATTTTAGTGGATGTTAAAGTTTACACAGGAACCACAGGTAAAGTTCATCACATCGACGATATCATTCCACTAGACACTAACAAACACAATATATACTGACCGGCTTCATTTTCAACACTACATAATTTGGTGCTCAATTATTAATTAGCAATGTTGGAAACTTCATATTTATGCAATGTTGCTGCTTAGTATTTTTGTGGAAACCATGATAAAAAAAATCAGGATTCTTTGATGAATAGAATCGACAGTTTTGTAACATTATAAAAGTCGTTGCTGTCACTCTCGATCAATTTAATGTGTCCTTGACGAATAGCGAATACAAGTATTAATTCTTTTTTTTTTAAGTCTTACCCCAGAATTCTGTAGTGTATCACGGTTTCCACAAAAATAAGTAATATTGATAAATAATCATAAATGTCTCTTGATCATCAGATCCTCATAAGAGAATGATTAGTGAAGGATCATGACACTGAAGACTGGAGTAATGATGATAAATTCAGCTTTGATCACAGGAATAAATCACACTTTACTATATATTAAAATATTTTGACTGCATTTTTAATCAAATAAATGAAACCTTAGTAAGCAAAAGAGACTTCACACACTAACACTAAACCAAAAGCATAATTATTCCACCCTTATGAGCATTAGTGTATATAAAGTAAAGCTGTATATTTTCCCAGGTGGAGATATTTCGACTCGTGAAGTGTTGACTCTCTTAAACTCATCAAAGGCATCGGTCCAGACCCTCCATCCGTCTGACATTACTGAATAAAAGATCTTCTCTTCTTCTTTTCAGCAGGCAGGTCTTCTGAAAGGATAATCACTTCTTTTCTTTATTCTGCCTTTTCTCTTTCCCGAAGCCGAGAGAACAGGAGCAGAGGGAACGTGCACACCGGCTGGGTGAACCTGGGGTCAAAGGTCGACCGTTTAATGGGGAGGTTCAAACGTTGCTCAAAGCGGATAGGAGTGCGAAGGTGTCATTAATGCCGAGCAGGAATGTTCCAATAAAAACAGCACTTCCTCATGCAAAGCTGCCCATAAAAGAGCACAATAAATATCTCATTAGACTGATAGCTGCTGGATCTGTGTGTATATAGGACGGAGAGAGACGTCTCGAGAGCGCACCACAACATCCGCTAACAAGATACAGCGCACTCACCCTTTATGGATGAACCCAAAATATGTCATATTTCCGGAGACGGTGAAAACCCGGGGCATCTGCATTGCAAATGAAGCTTATTGTTCTTTATGGGCCATCTCTCGTTGACATATGCGGTGACATTGCCAGTGGGTGAGATATGAAACACACACTGAAGTATATCTGCAGATCTGGAAATCCAACCGCCATTACAACACAAGCCTCTCTGTTCATGAATGAGCTCAAGGGGGCGTTGAGTGTGTTTGAATTAACATCTCATATTTTGTCACAGCAGGTTGATTTATTTTATCATGAATACAGTAAAGCAGTGAAATATTATTGTAATTTTAAACAGCTGTTTTCTATGTGAATATATAGTAAAGTGTAATTTATATCCTGTGATCAAAGCTGAATTTATCATCATTACTTCAGTCTTCAGTGTCACATGATCCTTCACTTATCATTCTCAGATGAGGATCTGATGATCAAGACACATGTATGATTATTATCAGTGAATATGTTTACGTGCACTATTAATGTGATTATTTTCAAGGTAGCACTTTATTTTACAGTCCTGTTTCCCATCTACATACTATATACTTATAGTAATTACAATAATAACCCTAAACCTACCTCTAAAATGAACCTCATGTAATTACTTTATATTACCCAGTACTTTCTGAGGTAAAAACACATACTGTAAAATAAAGTGCAACCATGTTTAATCATCAGAGTAAGGGCTTAAGATAGTTACATGACAGGAGCAAACATCTTCACACCAGTGTACAGTTACAAATTTCAGATTATTTGCTAAGAATTGTGGTTATTTTTACTACAGTTCATAATACCCCAATTCATTGCACGAATACAGTAGGTATGTGTTACAGCCTAAATGCATTACTCTAAATCAGCACAGTAGGTGATATGAAGTCAAAATTTATCTAGAAAATCCTTTCATTTCACTTGATCATAATAATAGCATTTTTTGTAATGTTTTAAGCCTCTGGTGCTGTCAAAAAATTATTGACATTATTTGAAAAGGTTAAATCCTAAAAACAATTGTCACAATTGTGTTACTCATGGTCAAACATTAGCGCTTTGGAAATAAATGGGAGATGAATTTCATCTTGTAGAAACTTTTGGTACTGTGCACAAAAAAAATCTTACTTACTGAAAGAAAATTTTTTCAGAAGCTTAAATTTGGTTTTGAAGAAAAAAAAAAAAAAAATATATATATATATATATATATATATATATATATATATATATATATATATATATATATATATATATATATATATATATATATATATATATATATATATATATATATGAATTTATATATAAAAAATTATTTAGAAAAAAAAACGTTACCTGGTTGCCTTAAAATTTTGAGTTAATACGATGAACAGTTTTTGAGATTGACACCTTTATTAAAATATTATTAAAAGATTTTGTAAGCATATTGGGTAATTGTGTGTGTTTTATTTCTGATGATGCAGTGAAACATGCCAAATAGTGATATTTTCATGATTTATCAATTTTTTTATGTGGTTCAGATACAATAATATTTTGAGTTTCTGTTTATTAAACAAATTTCCTTCATTGTATCAACTAAAATTTTTAATTTCAATAAACTCAAATTTTTAAGGCAACCAGGCTACTTACTTTTTTAAGTTAAACCAACAAAAACCAACACATTTTTTTACAGTGTATATATGTATGTATATATATATAAAATAGTATTCACTTTTTAAATCTTATTTCAATTCAGCAATAATCTGCCAAGTGTCTTCTTTAAAAAAGAGATCAAATCTGTGCTCTAAAACTTTAATATGCTCAAAAAGTGAATAAATGAATTATAACTATTGCATAAATAAATATAGTATAAAATTACTGCACAAAATAAAATATAGTAGCCTACTTTCATTTCATTGGGAAAAAAACAATAAAAAATTTCTCTTTATAATGTAGGGGGTGGGGCTTCAGATTCTAGAGAGCATTTGATTGGACAGAAAATCCAGTGAGAAGCTGAAGTGCTGAGTGATGTCATCAAAATCATTGATCCTTATTGGCGGAAGTGAGAGACTGTAAGTTGAATGCTTATATCTTCTAAATGTGAATTTTAACATAAAATCCCCTAAATATACAAAATATTAAATAAAAACATTATCAAACTGAAATATAGTACATATAGATATTTTTTTTTAAATCTGTCCTTTTTTCTTTCTTTTTTTTTACCAAAACAGAAGAGCGTGCAGACTTTCTAATGTGGACGGCATTAATTTTGCATATTTCTATCATTTCTACATCATACAGTGTACAGTCTACGAGCATGTGATGCCCTCGATCAGGATGTGCAACTTGAAATGAAATTGTGATCATAAGATACCAGACTGCACTGTGAGTGTTTCCGGGGAAATCTAGTCACCAGAGTTCACCAGGTTAGTGGTGTCAGATATTTTGAAGGTCAAAAATGCATTTGGGGTGCTTAGTCAAGTCACATGTATGTATATGGTGCTTTATACAATACAGATTGTTTCAAAGAAAATAATAATATTAATGTTGAAAAGGTCTTCAATTATGAAACAAATACTATATCAGCTGTAAAACAGCTCTACATATAGAAGAGTGTCATTATTCAGCTCAAGTCAGTTCAGCGTTGATTCAGGTCAATTCAATAACAGGGTCGATGTTGGAAAGTTTATCAGTTATGAAATGAATGGCATGCTTATAGTAGCAAATAAACTAGATGGCCATTTTTTTCCTGAGAAACAATCATTAATTCTAAAGGTCTACACACATTTGCATTCGCAATTTCTTTGCATGGAAACCATATTTCAGATGCACCTGCCAGGTTTAAAGGGGTCCTATTATGCTTTTTACATGTTCATCTTTCTTTAGTGTGTAATGTTCCCATTTGACAAAGCACAAAGTCCCTCCAAACTGAGTTATCAGTGTCAGAGATTCTCAACTCCCTATTCTTCCAGGAACAGTATTCCTCATTTAGGGTGCTTTCACACCTGCCTCATTTAGTTCGGTTAAATCGTACTAGAGTGCGTTTCCCTCTTTGGTGCGTTTCGTTTGGTCAGGTCTGAAAGCAGCAATCGCACTCGGGTGCGCACCAAAAGCGGACCAAGCAAGCGTACCGAGACCTCCTTGAAGAGCTGGTACAGTTTCAAACGGACTCTGGAGCGGTTCATTTGTGGTGAGAATGTGACCCGACCTCCAACAGAACCAACTGCAAAAGTACTAATCATTTTTGGACTAAACCAGCTGCCGTAGTTAGCTGCGCTGACATTATATGCATGACATTATTATCTGATAGATCGTTGGCAATATTTTCGGAAGATGAGCATATCAGAGTTAAGAAGAATTAATGCACGGCTCCGCTTGAAGTGACGAGTGATGCGCACTCACCGTCTGTAGTGCATTAGAGCGTTGTTTTCACGTCGCATCCGAGCTTCATTATAGAAATGTATTGTTTCGATACTGTGGTAAATACACACAATGTAGTAGATAATGGCCAGGGACAAAACCAGCCCGTACAGTCGCCTCTGTTATTATAGTTTGCTGGCGTTACCTCTTCTGTTGTAATTTTCCCACACGTCAATTCTGACCAATCGAAAAGCCGTTTAGGAAATACGCCATGGCCAATGAGTGATGTGGATGTTGTCACATGCCTGCGTTTTGGTTTGTTTCATCTGGTTCGGACCAAAGCAATTAGTGTGTGAAAAGGAACCAAAAAAAGCTGAAAAATGCAACAATGTATAATTAAATACATTGCACCCTTAAATGATCGCTGCCTAGGGCATATGCAAAATAAAGGGGCGGGGCCTGGTTGGTTGAAACTGGCTGTTATGGTAAGGGGTGGGACATTTCTGAAACATGCTCGACCAATCACAATACACTGCTCCAGCCAACCAATCAGAGCACACTATGGTTTTTAGAAGGAGGGGCAGTATTATTTAAAATGTCCTGGCTCTTCCAAGCTTGATTTGTTGGGTAATTTATGAAGTCCTTAAAAGTGCATCTATCCATCATATAACTGCTCCACACGGCTCCGGGGGGTTAATAAGGGCCTTCTGAAGCAAAGTGGTGTGTTTGTGTAAGAAAAATATCCATATTTAAAACTTTATAGAATAAAATAATTAGCTTCCGGCGGACAGAGGTAAGAAAGTCGACTTGCAGCGAAAGAGTAACCCTTAACGCGTGCGTATTGACGAACGCAGGACAAAATAAGTCCCGTTAATGTGCAACACATAGTTTTTTGTTACAGTCTAGCTGTGATGTCATCACTGGATTGCTATAGTGAATCCTATGGAGACACACATGTCTACGTATACGCGAGCACGTTTTTGTCTGTGTTGAAAGTGTGTAGCATCTGTCTTCAGCAGAGCTCCACAAACTCCCTCCCGCCCTCCCTCTGTTTCTCCTTTCCTCCACTTCTCCTGGTTTATCTAAACAAGCTGGACTAATCCCAACTATCAGGGGATGCTCTGTCAAAACGTGCGGCAGGGGCCCTAAGGCGAACAGAGCCGGTGAGCAGCGCGCGCGGCTCAACCAGCTCACCAGTGACAGAGCAGAGGGGCGAGATTAGCATAATGCCTATCGAAGTGTGTGTGTGTATGTGTGTGATGGCTAGAGAGAGGGAGAATATTTTGTGTGTGAGAGGCAGAGCCAAAGCATACATGTTATATAAAAAAGGAACATGCATGCGTATAGTGTGAGTATGCATTGTGTTCATGCAGTGTGCCGAAGTATCGCTGACCCGCTCTCATGTTTAGGTCAACACAGAGCAGCAACTCTTCACTCTGGAAGAGCCGTCCTGCCGTCTGTCTCCTGTGGGTCTGCGGGGCGGAGAAAGCTCTGACCGCACCTTCAGAACCAGAGAGAGACAGAGCTTGTCTGAATATTCATGCCCTGGGCCCTCAGCACCACCCAAACCCCCCTAAAATCCTCGGCGCTCTACCCCAGCGACGTGCTCCAGGTTAAGGCCAACTCTGGAAGAGACACCGGCAGCGGAGAAGAAAGAATTAGTGAGAGGTTTGATGAATGACTCTTCCTTTTTTCCTTACCCTGCATTTCCAGGAATTAGAGCATCTGTTTTTTTTCTGATCTGATTCGTTGGCGGAATCATGTCAACTAAAAACGTTCGATTAGGAGGAAGAGTGGATGCTTATATGTTTGAACTGCACAGACGAAAAGAGAAATCAATACATAAAACACTTTTTTTTTTTTCGGTTGCAACTGATATCCGTTTAAAATTAGATTATTTTTTTTATAAAATTTGTATTGGTATTTTCTAATTTTTTTAATATACAAAATGATGTGGACAAGCAATCAGCCATGCAACAGTAAGTGGAAATCAAATCAATTGGAAAATAAATAAATAATTAAAGTAACCTGGTGAGTTACACAGAAATGTGAATGACAAAAAAACTTTAATACACAAAACAAAACAAAATTGACATAATATGCAGCAAAATATACACAGGACAAAGAGTATATTAAGAATTATGTTGATATATAAATGCCAACATAAACATCTAAGGACATGAGCATATATCTATAATTCGATTAATTTCTTAATTATTCTCTAGAGAGAGAAAAAAAACATTCTGCTGGAGAAACCAAGGCTGTGCGGGCAATAATTTATGTAGTATAGTATTTATTAATATTTTGAAACATATTTTATTTGTATAGTGTCACTTTCATGCTGCCAAGGCATTATTTCTAATTTTCTTTTCTTTCTTTTTTTGCAGAAAATGAGTGGTTGCATGTGCCAAACATATCTACACAATTCTTGCTATGTGGCTGTTAAGGTGTTCTAGATGGTTTCTAAGGTGTTCTGGGTGGTTGCTATGGGGTTTCTAGGCAATTTTCTAGGTTGTGTGTAGTTGTTTGGTCATTGTAGGGCAGTTTCTAAGGTGTCGTGGGTGGTTTTGCTAGTGCAGTGCTAGGTGGTTTATAGTGTTGGTACAAGTCAATCCTTGGTATTTTCTAAGGTATTGTGGGTGGTTGCTAGGGAGTTGTTGGACAGTTTCTTAGGTGTTGTGGGTGGTTGCTAGGGTGTTTCTAGGATGTTTTCTAGGTTGTTGAGGGTGGTTGATAGAGTGTAGCTAGGCTGTTGTGTGGTTGCCTGGTTGTTGTTGGGAGGTTTTGAATGTGTCGTAGGTGGTTTTGCTGGGGCATTGCTAGGTGGTTTATAGTGTTTTGGCATAGGTCATTGCTTGGCATTTTCTAGGGTGCTGTGGGTGGTTGCTAGGGTGTTGTTAGGCAGTTTTCTAGGTATTTTCAAGAGCTGTAGGTTGAAATATGAACAGATATTTACTGTTTTTTGTTTTTGTTTTTTCCTGTTTTTTGTGTCGTAGGTGGTTTTGCTGGGGCATTGCTATAGTGGTTTATAGTGTGTTGGTAGAGATCATTGCTTGGCATTTTTTAGGGTGTTAGGCAGTTTTTTAGGTTCTTGTGGGTGGTTGCTTGGCTATTTTGGAGAGCTGTAGGTGAATATGGCTCCTTTAATGTTCATCTGTGTGATTTTTCCACCTGTTTTCTGGTCCAGCAGGTTAAAATGTTTCATCTGATCACTTAGTAAAGTAGTAGCACACACTCCTCAACAACATTCATGACTTGACGAATGAAAAGCTTTATTATGTGTGTTATTTAAAAGTAGCCAAAAAATCAGTTAATTGTAATTTTTAATATTCTAGTGATGGGGTTCCCTGTATAGTTTATAGAGACTTTTTTTGCTATGTTCTGTACAATTGTACTGATAATTGAATTGAATCGAATCAAATCTCAAGCTTGTGATTCAAAAGTGTGAAATTTGTGTCAATGCTCAGCCCTAATATACAGCATATGCTGCATAACTGTAGTGTTAACTGTTAAATATAGGGATGTGTTCTTTATTTTCTGCATGCCAATGCTAGATTAAAAATTATTTCTAATTACTAAAAGGTGTAACGTCTTATTTGGACGTGTCCAGTATTGTGTTGTCATGCGTTTAGGGGTCGTGGCCTTCCTGATTCTGTGTCTGTGTGTATCGAGCTGTTGTGTTGATGTGGATCACTTGTCTTGTGTTTGTAACCGGGCCGCATCTGTGAATGCACACTGAGCCAGCGTGCGTGTGTGTGGGAGTGTGTGTGTGTGTGTGTGTGTGTGTGTGTGCGTGTGTGTGCGTGCGTGTGTGTGTGTGTGGGTGCGTGCGCGCAAGGCCTCATTATCCGAACACCGAGCACTGGGACACTGGCCTCTATCAGCAGCCCAGTCGCCCCCGGCATCTCTGCATCCCGACTGCCTCATCCGCACACACACTCACACATACACACTCGCAGTCCGATGCCAAGTGAACTCTAAGGTTTAGCATCGGGCTCAGGCAGATCTAGCGCCTCTTATTGTTCTCAGAACCCATGAGCGCAATGGGACCCAATTGGGGCCTCATTACTTTATTGTTCTGAGAGGGTTTGGATGCGATTTACACATGGAATATTTTAATAATTCCTAGTTTGTTTTAGATCGCTTCCATTTCTTTTGCCTTTGCTTTGTTTCACGGCTCGTTTTCCCCCATGCAGTTTAAAAGAGCATTTGTTCGTTTGTTTATGTGCTGCGCGCTTGCATCCACCCTATCAAACTTTTTGTAATATTAACGTCCTGAAAACTAGCCCACCCGCCTCAGTGTCAATTAATCTCTAATATTCACCATGGCTCATTGAAACAAATGAGCGTCTTGTGTTTGTTATTGCCTTTAATGGCTTCCTAATGTGCTGGAGCCTGCCTACTTAATAATGAAGTATCAATATGGCCCTGCTCAGTTATTAAGGCTTTTCATCATTTGCTGGACACTTGTTTAAAAGCACCTTGATTTGAACCGAATACACAGAATAATAGACGCGGCGTGACGATCATACATTAGGCGTCCTAATCAATAACGCCTCTGTTTTGCAGAGAAATAGTCACGGATGAAGTTGTTGCGAGCGTCTTAACGGGGGAAGACAAACACACGGTTTCGGCAAATAATGACCCGGGCTGCATCGCACATATGATAAAGCAAAGCCTGGGGGTTTATTAACATCTCGGACCCCTGTCAATCATGCGAAGGCCCGTCCCAGCGCCCAATTATCTTTGAAGCCGGGGCCTCTGGGTCTGGACGTGATCAATGAACGCGCTCCGTCGTCGATACGGGTGCAGAAGAAGACCTATTGATCAGCCAACACTTGTGGACAGCCGCTGTGAGCCGGATAATGTCAGATTGAACCAGCGAGAAGGTGTGTGTGTACAGTACACAAGCCTATTTGGTCCTTATAGGTGTGTTCATGTTGTGCAATGGAAAAGTGTTTCTTTTGCTGAAGCCTAGGTGCTCACATAGTTCAGATCAGAACTTTATCTCTAGTGTTTCTTGCTGACTCGCTCAAATTAGACAGTGTGTTTTGTAGGCCTATGAATATAGATTGGCTATACACGAGGTATTGTGTTTTTTTTATAGGTATTTCAGCATCTTTACTCCAGTCTTCAGTGTCACATGTTAAATCATTTTAACATGCTAATTTGATTCTCAATAAACATTTCTGATTATTATTAATGTTGAAAACAGTTGCGCTGTTTAATGTTTTGTGGAAACTGTGATGCATTATTCCCAGGATTCTTTAATGAGTAAGTTTAAGAGCATTAATTTAAAATATAAATCTTTTGTAACATTACTAACGTCTTTGCTGTCACTTTTGATCAATTTAATATATCCTTGCTAAAAGTTATTTTACAAAATCATAGTTTGGAACAATCGGTACGTGTTTCTAAAATTGCAGGTACATTTTGGTCTCAAGTCTCCAATTTTTTTCAATTATATTTATAATTATTTTAATAATTTGTTATGCATTGTCATGGATCACAAGATGTTACAGGCCATAACAATATATTTTCTGTAAAAAGAAAATTCTTACAATCAAACCAAAATGTATTCAGACACCTTCAGACATTTCTCCCATGATCACAGTTTATTCGCTATAGTTCAGAAAATGATAATAAAATATGACACAAACTCAGAGTTAAACTTTGTCAGAACATATTCATCTTGATAATGTCAGATCACTTTGATAGAAAGGTGTGTAATAGATTACAATCAGCCAATCAGCTGTTAGATTTAAGCACACAGTTAGATTAAACCAGTTTAGCTCAACCAATGAGCAAGCAACGCTTCATTTAGTTCAGTCTGTGGTGTCAAAGGTCACATTAGCAATTAAAGAAAACACACTTCAGCAAAACATGCTCAGCTCAGTCTGAATCATTTTGGGCTCAAATTTTACTGATAGTCACTGTATGAAGAATCTTTGCGTATAATGTGTCACCGTTTACTTTATTTTGCTATCCCCAATTACATAAATGAACTATAGTGTCCTGAACACACTAGTAAAACTTAGTGTCTGAATAATTTTTGGTTTGACTGTATATAGTGTAAAATGTCGTGGCAAATTCTAAGTCCCAATTGTCTTCAATATGTCAAAGAAAAGTTCCAGTTCCAAAAGTCGAAGTTCCAGGTCTCAGAAAGGTAAACTTTATTGTATGAACAACAAAGTGAGATGCCAGCTGAACATCTGACCATCTCATCCCCGGCTCACACCCGACTTTTATACAGTTCTAACTTGTGATCTCATTTGCAGGCACATTACTCCTCACACTTTTGCCACAGTTACTCCATTCATGGACTTATTTAGTCTTCTTTGTAAGGGTGGCCAATTGTTTTCCTTTTTCATCCATTGAGCATCATTCTATCTTTCTTGATTGTCACCGTCACAGTTTTTCCACAATTACATACAAATGCCATTCTTTTCTAAGGGGCAGCTGGGCAACACAAGCACCGGTTTGATGTTAATTATGACCATGCTGACTTATCACCTGCATGATCCCACACAACGAGTATAATCTTCCTTTGTTGGCCCTTCTTTTATTTATTTTTTATCTTTGATGCACAGTCTAAGTCTACTAAGAATACATTTATTTTCTCCACACATATCATGATTTTTTTGTTGTTGTTCGAATTAGTGTGGGCTATTTTTTCCATCATGTATCATCTTCTAAATATTTTATTTAACTTTTCTTTTGGTAACATTACATTTATTTTATTAATGAAAAGCCCTAAATAGTATTTTGCTTAATTCTACAACATTAAATTGTTTAAAAATAATATATTACAATAATGTGTGTCCACAAATCTTGTGTAAATTATACCGACCCATACTTTTCCGGTTGAATTACCTCACACAACTATGTATGAAAGGTAGTGTGCACTCTCGGAGAAAATAATTTAAATCTAAAAAAAAGTTACATTTTGTAAAACGTCAAAATTGTTACCACAATTTATTGTTTTATTGTTACTCGATTGAAATAGGCTAGGCCTACTCGATTCTGATTGGCTGGAAGGTGTGCTTAATGCACAGGTAGTTCCAAGTCAGTTTAAACACCGTATTAATGCGCTGTGTTCAAACGTCGTCTCACACAGAGAGACGAAATCAGGAAAAAAAAAACTTGTTAATTACACAGAAGCGACTTGTTGATTTACGCTGCCCCGGACCCGCGACTTTCAGTAATAAAATAGCTTCGCTACTGAATGGCTATTTTATATTTTCTCAGTAACGAGGGGGTTACATCGCTTTTTTGAAGTAACGTAATTAAACTAATTGCTTCATTGTTAATGGAGAGAGTCGCTGAACAGACAGGTAAGTTACGTATAACAATCTCTCTTGATAAAATTAAGATTCAATTGATAATTGATTCAAATAAATTAATATTAAGCACTACTTTATCTCTGTGTCTGGTGATTTGAAGAGAGCAGAGTGCTAGATCTAAGGAGCCTTAACTGACGAAAATAACCGTCTATTTTACCCTTCCGGTCAAATATTGCGTTACAAACATCAATTTACAGCTTGAAGTGCTTTTTTAAAACAATAATATTAGTTATAGTGTTGAATGTGAACTTGACTTCATACCCACTAAAAATCAGTAAAACAATAGACATTCAAAAGACACGGAACGATGAAATGATGAAGAAAAGTGACGTTACAGCACTTGAACCAGAACATAATATGCTCACGTGATTTGGTATCAAACTCAAAGATAGTTTTTACTTAAAGGGATAGTTCACCCAAAAAGCAACATAACTCCATGTTGTACTCACCCTCAGCCATCCTAGGGCTGCGTCCGAAACCTGGAAAATGTTGCCTTCGGAGGTCACATTTCATGACAGGAAGGCATCAAGCCATGTCCGAATCTAATGTTTGCTTCACTTCCTGTCTCCTGAGTTACCTTCATCTGAGGGATTTTTGAAAATTTTTTGTATGTATCCTCCGCTGCCTTTGATATCCCACAATACTTTGCATTCCATTCTGTGACATTTGAGCTGGGGTGATAAATGGCATCCGAAAGTTGCGTTTGCTGGTCAGTTTGTGTAAATCATTTACACAATTGAATGTATGTTTTTTACCAACATTTTCCACTTCTGATGTCGAGAAAGTACTAATGTACTAATTAAATATTTGTTTAGTTCTCACCAAAGCTCTCTATTTTGCTGTAGATCATTAAAGTGTTGCACTGCCTTAGAAGTCTGTCCGAAATCAGTTTTGTGAGGTGCCCTCATGCACAAAACGCTGCCTTACATCTGATAAGGCAGCGAGGCAACGAGTCAGCTGCCTATAGGTTTTCGGACGCAGCCTAGGTGTATATGGCTATCTATATCTAGCATAGGTATCTATACATAGGTATCTAGCTTCCGGCGGACCGCCTTCCCTGTTCAACTCACGCAGATAGTGTAACGCTTCTCGCAGTTCAAAACACTGACGTCATATGTCGCATAAGTTACGCTTTCTTCGTAAGTTGAATATGGACAGCTGTCTGGCGGAAGCTAGATATTTTAAAGGGTTCGTGGATATTTTTCTTGCACAAACCCACGGCTTTGCTTCAGAAGGCCTTTATTAACCCCGGGACCATGTGGAGCACTTAAATAATGGATGGATACACTTTTTTGGGGCTGCCATTCACTGCCATTATAAAGCTTGGATTAGCCATAGTTTCTTTTTTATTAATATAACCCTGATTGTATCCGTCTGAAAGAAGAATGTCATACAAACCTAGGATGACTTGAGGCTGAGTAAACCATGGGGTAATTTTCTCTCTCTCTCTCTCTCTCTCTCTCTCTCTCTCTCTCTCTCTCTCTCTCTCTCTGTGTGTGTGTGTTTATTAGGTGGCAGGTGGGCAGCGTCAGGGCCAGGGGAGGCAGTGGCACCGCGGTAAAGGCCCAAAGCCCATGGGACGCTGGGATCAGGGGGAGGGTCACGATCCGTCCCGTCCGCCTCTCCACTGCACCTCAGCAGGGCTGACATCCACACTCAGGGGGAACAACCAACAACCCCCTTCAGAAATACAGCAGCCTGCACTGTAATTAAAGCCTGGCCCAGACGTGAGACCGCGGCTGACACAGCATGGGATGGAGCAGAGACCCAGCGGACTGATGTACATAAAACGAGTGCAAAACGAACAGACAGAAACAGACGCGCCGACTCACATGAGTAATAGACACAGCCGCCTCACACCCACATGCATAAAACACGCACATGCGCGCATGCAATCAAGATTAGGCACAAAAACACACTTTCTCACTCTGACAGGTCTGAAAATCAAAGTTCCTCCAAGTTAACTGAAAAACCACTCGCGCAGTCCCGCAGGAGCCCCATAAACTAACAGTTTTTCTTAGCGGCATGTACGCGCCAATTCGCGTTCGCGTAGCACGTCGCCGCCTTCTCCAAATCTGTTTCCCATTCCGCGAGCAGGTCCCTCAGCTGGTCCTGTGTCTCAATTATGATGGATGATTATTACATCGAGATCGCTTTATGATGTATGCACTCGTTAAAACTAAAAGCCCGATCGTTGCGCTTGGGTAACCTTTCTGTACATCATTTTAAGTGTGAAACTAATAAAGCCGGCATTTTATTTGAAGGACAGGAAATTAGGACGCCTTGATTCGGCCTGGAGAACGGGTGCTCAATAATCATAAGCTGCCAGACAGGAATTGTGTTTTTCCGACTGCCTTCAATGTGACTGGAATATTGGTCGCAGCTTGTTTGGAATCAGATGAGATTTTTAAGAGAGATGTATGAGGGCTCTGCGAATGCAATATTGGATATACAGCAGCAGTTTCACCCAGGTGTGTGTTTATGCACTATATAAACGTTAGTCAGTCTCATAAGCTACTTTAAGCTTGATCTATATCTGTTTTGATTACTCACACTCATTATGTTTCAAACCAGCATTATTTTTTTTCTTGTGCATATACTACACTTTACAGTAAAGACTTATTAGTTAAAGGGATAGTTCATCCCTAAATTAAAATTACCCTATGATTTACTCACCCTCAAGTCATCCTAGGTGTGTATGACATTCTTCTTTCAGACGAATACAGTCAGAGTTATATAGACGGTTTCAACGGCAGCAACATAAACAAACGTTAGTGCGCATGCGCGCTTTTGTGGCCCAAACGTAACTTCCGGTAGACATCAATAACACCAGAGGTTGCGTTATCTTTCTTATGTGTTGGCATCTTTAATTTTAATTGTGCACCATTATCTTCATGTATATATATATTTTTTGTTTCAGCATGTTTATTATAAATAATCTCCCATTTATGTCTTCAATATAGAGTGGGAAACGCCCCACTTAAAGGGTAGGTCACCCAAAAATGAAAATCCTGTCATTGATTACTCACCGTCATGTTGATCCCAACCCATAAGTATCTTAAATTGTGTTCTGACAATGAACGAAGGTCTTACAGGTTTGGAACGACATATGGGTGAGTAATAATGACAGAATTAACATGTTTGTGTGACCTAACCCTTTAAGGACCATATGCCGTTTTCTGTACAGTAGCCTATATAAATGCGTGCGCACTCGCCTTTCAATTATGCAATGCGTCGGAATAACATGTTTCTTTGTTTCGTAATATAAGATTAATGTTGGGAAACTTGTGTCATGTGCTCTCTGCTTGATTTTTAATATTTATATCATGTTAACCAAGAATAGTACGTCAAAATGTATTTCTACTGAGTAGTGCGCCATACTATCCACTAGCCAGACCGATAAACAGACACAGACCGGAAGTTAACTTCGAACCAGGCGCGTAACCGTAGCAACGCGCGTAACCGTAGCAACGCGCGTGCGTTCGATGAAACCGCCTATAAAAAAATGTCCTGGCTAATCCAAGCTTTATAATGGCAGCCCAAAATTTAAAGCCCAAAAAAGTGCATCCATCCATTATAAAAGTGCTCCACACTGGACAGTGTCAACCCAGCCCGATCTTCTGGTGATTTGATTTCGCCCTTCAGCTCAGACTGGAAAGCTGTACATTGTTTTATCCTGCTTCTGTTACAAATTTGCAGGGACCAATCACAAACCGGCTTATCCATAAGGCGGGTTTAACACAATGTCTGAGAGAGAAGCGATGCATCATTGGTCTTATTGGTTGAAGGACTATCCAATTGCATACATTCATTTGAACTATGCCTGTTGATCACACCTCTTGTGCAATAGAAAATACAGAGCAGACTCCTCAGACCAATGTTCAATCTTAAAAGACTGAACTCGGTCTGGTGATGAACAGACAAGCGCCACACGCCTCCAAGGGGGTTAATAAAGGCCTTCTAAACTTAAGTGAATTGATGGGTTTGTGTAAGAAAAATATCCATATTTAACACATGATAAAGTAAAATATCCGCCTTCCATATTTAACTTACGGAAAAAGCGTAACTGGCACGGCAAAGAAAGCGTTTTGAATGGCAAGAGGCGTTACACTTTCTTTGTAAGTTGAACCAGAATCTAGATATTTCACTTTACAAAGTTTTAAATATGGATATATTTTTCTTACACAAACCCATTGATTTGCTTCAGAAGTCCTTTATTAACCCCCAGAGCCGTGTGGAGCACTTTTATAATGGATAGATCCAATTTTTGGGGCTTCAAATTTTGGGCTCCCATTCACTGCCAGTATAAAGCTTGGATTGGCCAGGACGTTTTTTTTAATATAGCTCTAAATGTATTCGTCTGAATTAAGAAAGTCATATACACCTACCATGACTTGAGGGGGAGTATACCATGGGCTAATTTTTATTTTTGGGTGAACTATCCCTTTAATCAATTAACTAAGAGGAAAAATAAGCTAAGTTTGTCACAGTAGGCCTACTTATAAATCTTTTTAAATACAACTGTTAGTTCTCTTACAGTTTAATATACTCTTTAATTTCAGTAATGTATTGGTAAACATTAGGATTAAATGCTTTAGAATTTTTCATTGTTAGTTCATGTTAACTAATGCAGCAATGCCAAGGTCACGGATTCGATTTCTTACAAAAATGCAAACCAGGTCGCTTTATATATAAGTGGGTGCCGTTGCAACACATTCTCATACCTAACTCATCACATATTGATGCTTGATCAGGACCTTTTGGCATCATTTTTTAATGCACAGGGTACCACTCAAGTGTATAGCTTTTCAACGTGCATGGTGTTGATTTCAGTGAGAAACCATTGGCGTCAAAAACAGACATGTTGGGCATGGGAATGTTTTTATGATCAAATTATAAACTGGGTTATGATTTTGCCATTATGACATGTTGGAGTGTGATTTTTAAATTTAATCAGCCAACATCATTTTATTTACATTTATTACATTTTTCATTTATGCTATTTAGACACATTTGAACACGTAATCCAACCCCAGCCCTAAACCTACTCATGTGTGTATTATATGATATAAAACATAGGATATAACAGGCAGATGAGACTGCAGGCACAATTTATACAACCGGTACAAATATTCGAAGTGTTCTGAGGCAGACACGATTGATTTGTGTGAAAGAAAATCCCCAAAAGCGATCAGCGTCTCCATCCTTCAAAGATTATGCACATTTAAATTGCCGCCCAAAGAAACGTTACATCAGCTTTGATAGTGAAATTGCATTAGCTCTCGTATGTCTTGTGACCGATTGCGTCATGCTAAAGACTTTTGAATAAGATATGTCTGAGTGCATGTGCGCTTGCGTTCACAGAGCGTCAAGATCATAATTTCAGTGGTTTAACATTAAGATCAACTCTATTCTTTACATAAATATATCATATTACTTCAGAAGACCTGGGATGCAACACACTTTTTCATACTGTTTTAGGTCACTTTTTGCAACAAATACCTGTGACTACTTTTATTTGCCTGACGTTACGTGTTTTAAGTGGGTAGGTTTAGGGCAGGAATGTGGTTAGTATAATATTTATAAAATCATGTCTGCTCTTACAAATGCAGAATTAAATATCTTCATCTGACGCATTGGGCAAACATCTGTAATCAATGGATTACCCGAAAAATTAGGCAGTGTACAATGTGCGTTAAAAATTGACGCAGAGAGGTCCTGACAAAGCGTCAGTATGTTGAGCTGGGAGTGAGAATGTGTTGGCCAAATGCGTAATGTAAAGTTAAAACTCGGTTACCTTGCAACTGAGAGTCAATAGTGTTTTTGACGCCATACCTGATGCTTGATCGGAGCATCTCCTTTTGTGTTGCATGGATGAAAGAAAGCCATACAGGTTTAAAACGACACAAGGGTATTTAAACGATTACAGATCTTTCATTTTTGGCTTGAGGTTGTTTGTCAGTATAAGTTTGGCTCTCTTTGTTCAGCGTCTATGTCCTCCACTCGACTTCCTGCCCCGGCTGTGGCCAACAGGAAATGAAGCGATCTAGTGAGCTCTCATGCAAATGCTACACGTCAATGATCTTAAATTAATCTCACAAGTTTCACATACTCAGCTGAGGGCAACATCTCCCCACCCTGAAGCCATGCCACACACAAACACACACACACACACACACACACACACACACACACACACACATACAGAGAGAGAGAAAACCCCCATGCTAGAAAAATTAATTAGCTGCTTGTCATCTAAAGCTGATCTCAGGGATTTTAGTTTTGGGGCTGGAGAGGAAGTGGTGGGGGGTGAGAGGGGTGACCAGCATTACAATAGCAAAAGCTACTTTTATTAAGAGCTACAGTATTCTGAGGGGTGTCTATATGTACAGTAGGTGATCTGCACAAAACATGTCCATGTCATATTTCACCCCAAATAAAGCAAAAATGATTTTGCATATGTAAAACAGAACGTATACATTGTGTATTATCAGTACTGTAATACAAAAATCTTATTACTGCAGTGCAAAACATAATTATATTTATCCAGATTTTTTAAAACTTGTATTTTACTATAATACAGCAATATCTACTGTATCTACAGTAACAAATGCCTTAAATTAATAAAAAAATACATTGATATATGTCACAAAAGATTCCATTTAAAATACTTGCTGTTCTTTTGAACTTTCTATTCATCAAAGAATCATGTAAAATGAAATATATGATAGTTTCCAGAAAAATAGGAAGCAGATTATTAACTAATAATCAATGCACATGCAAATCGTTATATTAGAATGATTTCTGAAGTGGCACTAAAGACTGGAGTAATGATGCTGAAAATGCAGCTTCGATCACAGAAAAAAAAATACATTTAACATATTCACATAGAAAAGTGTTCTTTTAATTTCTAACAATATTTCAAAATTTTCATTGTATTTTTGATCCCAAAAAAATTACCAACCCCAATTGGTATTGATGAGAATCACAAAAAAATAAATATTAATATTTACACATTTTGGGGTCGAGGGTGACCTGGATTGGGTTGCAGCCCTGCAGAAACTTCATTATTAACAGTAAATGAACAGTTAAAGTTAAAAAAATGTAAACGTTTATTAACCGTAGACCTCTTCTTTGACATCACCTTATCACTTATAATAATGTGGCATGAAACTGGTTAGACACTTTCTAAGTCTTTTCTATTGTGATTAATGCGCGCGTGAACTGCTTTACGATGTAAAATCACGTTTTCACATCTGTTTTTTTTTAACAACTTTGATTAATCATTGCGGTACCAAACTAACTTTAATGGTTAAGGCTGCTGCCATTGTTATTAATATTATTGACATGACATCACATCAAAGTCAACTTATAAGAAAGTTGAGCTTCCAAATTCAATTTTTACAAGTTTAAAAAAGACATGGTACCCAGAATGGACAAAATAGCAAATACAAAAAGACAATATATATATTTTTTAATCAATTCTTGAGTGCATTTTACTGTGAATGACATTGTTTACCGAAATCTCCTGTTCCCATGGGTCTTTCTGTAATGTTTGTCAGACCTAGCAACAGTAACCAAAGGGGGCGGAGCTCTGCAAATGTTCTCTTGGTGGTTGTTTTTACATTTTCCACTAAAACGTAGGGCTCAGATGGTTGTGGATTCAGTTTTATCCTGTGTGGAGGGTCTCCTGCAGAGCATCTATCCTGACAAATTGGCAGCATAACTTTCTGAATGCATGTATTTTCTCTAGATTTATTGCATGCAAAACGAGCGATGATAAAGCGCTCTGACTTGGCAGACAGCTCATCTCGGGAAGCGTGTAAACTGTCAGATGAAGTTGTAATGGAGGAAGGCCTCCGCTGCTCAGGTTGATGTGCGTTCTCTCCCACACAGAGGCTGCCAGCCGCCCGGTGCTTTCCACTGTTTTCTTTGTTGTGAGGCTGTATTCCCCTGGCCCAAGGGCTCATGGGTAACAGCTGAAGCTGTGGCGGAGAGGGGCCTTGCCAGCCTCAGGGCCTCTGCCACCCTCTCTCTCTCTCTCTCTCTCTCTCTCTCTCTCTCTCTCTCTCTCTCTCTCTCTCTCTCTCTCTCTCTCACTCTTTCTATGTTACCCATATGGTCCGTCAAGCGCTAATTCCCTAGAGGCCTGTTAGCAGCACACAGCCCCAGTTCTGCCCCTCCTCCCTCACTCACTCTCTTTCGCTCACTCACTCTCTCACTTTCCTCAACTCTCCTCTCACTCTGCCACACAACAGCCCAGAATCCCCAAGACTCGCCCTCCTATAGCAGCGGTATTGTGAGGATGGGTGGATAGACAGACAGACAGACAGACAGAGTGATAGATAGATAGATAGATAGATAGATAGATAGATAGATAGATAGATAGATAGATAGATAGATAGATAGATAGATAGATAGATAGATAGATAGATAGATAGATGGATGGATGGATGGATGGATGGATGGATGGATGGATGGGTGGATGGATGGATGGATGGATGGATGGATGGATGGATGGATAGATAGATAGATAGATAGATAGATAGATAGATAGAGTAACAAACATGTAAAAGATGGGTGGATGGATGGATGATATGAAGAGAGATGGTAGGTAGAATAACTGATAGATAGATAGATAGATAGATAGATAGATAGATAGATAGATAGATAGATAGATAGATAGATAGATAGATAGATAGATAGATAGATAGATAGATAGATAGATAGAGTAACAGACATGTAAAAGATGGATGGATGGATGGATGGATGGATGGATGGATGAAAGGTAGAGTAACAGACGATAGATAGATAGGTAGACAGATTGAGTGATAGATGACAGACACACGGGTAAAATGATGTAAAATGTCCTGTCTCCATAATATTTTCCCTTCCTGCACATTGTTCTCTCTCTCTCTCTCTCTCTCTCTCTCTCTCTCTCTCTCTCTCTCTCTCTCTCTCTCTCTCTCTCTCCAGTCTTCATCTGTCTTCCATTTCTCCAGGCTCTCCTCTGTTATATGGTGTGGCGCAGTTAATACTTGAATTTATTGGTCCCATTAGATGAATGAATTATCTCCTTTTTCGTAGCACAGGAAACCCGGCAGACTGAAGCGAGCTCTCAGGGCCGCAGGTACGGGGACCACGTCTTACTTCCCACAGCTGTCTGTCACGACACCGGACAGGGATCCAACACCTCTAATCATGTGTTGTCCCTTCATTCCAGAATTTACATGATCTCTCTGTGCATTTAATCGCACAAGCGTGCATTCTGCTCAATCTCGGCCCGTGTCCGTCAGAAACAGTAGCTCTCAGACGGCATCATATCTCGCAGCATGAGTGTTTTCATTCACGTTGTGTTATAGTTGTTCATTGTAATTATTAAGGGTAATTCAATAGACGGCTAACACAGGGAGCGATTGATTTCTTCTTTAATCACTCATTTGCAGTGACGTCCCTTCAGGGTCCAGAGGGGCCGCTGTCTTTCTAAGTGTGATTTATTCCAGCTAAATGTGAACTCGTGTTTCTTCAAACTCTCTCTGGACCTCCCCCTTTAAAACTCTCCAGACTTCACATCTTACATGACAGATGTGTGTGTCCCTCTATCTGCCATCAACATTTAACAATGTCATATTTACCTTAAGCCAGATTAAAGGAGTCACTTGAGTGCTGTTCTTTACTGCTCTTGATGATGCATGTTCAAGAAAAAAAAAACAGTTTTGTAGTTGTGCAAGTCAAGAAACGCATCAAAAATCATAAAAATAATGCTGTTTTTGGTACTTTTTGTAGGTCTCTAACCACGGTTCCTTCATTTCAAGACATACTCATATGA
This sequence comes from Pseudorasbora parva, assembly GCF_024679245.1. Classification (NCBI taxonomy): domain Eukaryota; kingdom Metazoa; phylum Chordata; class Actinopteri; order Cypriniformes; family Gobionidae; genus Pseudorasbora; species Pseudorasbora parva. Next base: position 43,076,058 of record NC_090184.1, read on the forward strand.
ATACATCAATAAAATAATAATAATAATAATACATTTTTGTTCCTTTAAAGTCTTTTTAACACTGAGTTTAACACTGAGTTATAAATTGCATGGTTAGAAACATGCACACACACACATTGAGTGCTAGCGCCCTCTATTGATCAGTAGCGTCACTGCAGTTCTACATTGTTCTCACTATGATTATTAATGAGTTATATGTCATCATTATTGATACTTTAAATATTATGTTTTCTGTTCATTTTTTAAAATGCATGCTTGCTGGTCTTTCTCTAAGCGTTATTGTTTCATATTACATTTATTGTTATGTATATGTTTCATGTTATTATTGGACATGGCAACATTTTTTAAGTTTTTTATCAAAATGCATTGCTTTTATGTTCAATTGCAATGTTTTGCAATGGACTACTAAGTTATGGCATTCTATACTACGGCATATGTGTGTGAACATAACACAATGGCTGTTGCTTTAAATTTTACATTAACAAAACACACCATAGATTTTGTACTTTGGTACATTTTTATTAGCCTTTTTTCCTTGCTCCTTAGTTTAAAAAAAAAATTCATGCTAATACCATAAAGATGGAATTAGTCACGATAGCGTCATTATTGCAATATAACACTGCACTCCTGTGGTCGAGCTCTGGGTCGGTGTGTGTATAGAGAAACACATTGAAAAAACATGTGCGTTAGTGTAGGATGAAGCTAACAGGGCAAACGATAACCCCGACTGTGCCACAGAGCATCAAAGGTGTGTGTGTGTGTGTGTGTGTGTGTGTGTGGACCTGCTGTCAGATGGGTGAATTATTTATCAGCGTGTTCCGCCTCCAATCTGTTTCGGCGACAGGAATGGATACGTGTATTAAAACAAACAGAAGTTCAGATTTGTTCATGTCTGTTGTCCACACAGACACAGGGCTGTGATAGCGTGACGGGGGGGACGAGACCCTTCACAGGGCTGGTCAGCGCTGAACCACATCAAAGCCTGCCTGAGCTTCTGGAGTGTGTTAGTAAAGCAGGCCTGACCGTCTGCAGGGCTGCTTGTGTTACAGACAGCTAAATATACAGATAAACATATTCAGATTAATGTACGAAAACACTGTTATCTGAATGTTCAAAACATCCAGCTTCTTAAATGATTGTTCTTGGTTATTATGAAATCATTAAGAGAATAATCATTTTATCATTTTGCAAATGTTACATTTGAGTTTAAAAATCTGAGATGAACATACAACCAAAACGTTTAAGAACAGTGTATAAATAACACTGTTGTGCTAACGTTTAGAAAACGGTATTAAAGACCAGGGGCCTGTACCATGATGGTAGATTAACAAACTCAGGGTTACAGGATTAGTTTAGAGTTGACAAAACCAAACCAATCTATTCAGGCGTTGTTGGTCCCATGATGCTGATCATCAGCTTTCTCTGTCAACTCAGGCTTTAATCCTGAGTTCAGGTGACATCAGCAGTGAACAGCCAATCACAGGCTGTGACATCAGCAGTGAACAGCCAATCACACGCTGTGGATCACCGAGATTCACTTCTCACGAGAGAAGCAGCAAGATTAATTTCGACTTCTGCAGAATATTACATGATTGAAATATATTAAGAATTTAAACAAATTTACACAGCAAGAAGAAAATAGCTATTTATGAAAGAGGTCAACTAAAAGAAAAAATACTATACGTCAATGCAAGTAAAAGTTATAGTTGATATAGAGAGAGAATTGAACGTTGAAGCTCAGTCAGCTTTTTAATAGATTTTTTAATAGCTTTGTTTATTGATTTTAAAGCTTATTTGTATGACTATACAGGCTATTAATATTAATTTTAACAAAGTGCCTATTAATTATTAATTTACTAAAATGATAAATGTGTAATTTATTAAGGGTATAATAATTATATAAATTATATCTAAATCATTCAAAATTAATATTATTATAAATAAGCATTGTTAAAAGCCAGACGTTTTAGTATTTAAAAAACAATTTGCTATGTAGTGACCTTTAATTTGGAGCAGAAACGGGGAGTGACTTTACTCACAGCTGATTGGTCCAATTTCAGTTTTAGATCTCTTATCCAGAGCAGGTTAGCCGTGGAGCGTAAGTGCAAAACCACTTAAACCTAGGATTGGCACAAACTAAGCTTAAACGTATCTGGCTAGCCAGCTAAACCGGCTTCATGGTACAGGCCCCGGGTAACTTAAAAACAAATGTGCTATTAACGTTATTGTTTATTAATGACTTTGAGCTTTGCTAGCATGTTAGATTTATTTCCCAGCATATGTTCACTGAAATATCAAAATCATTTCTGCACTCACAATCCGTCATCATCAAAGTTGTTCCAAACCCATATTTGAATTTACATGAATGCAAATGAGTTTGAAAGGAATATTTTAAGTAAAAAATGACTTCAATGTAAAGCATTGGTTTAACTTAATGTAAGTTACCTGGCTGAAAGTTAAAAATGTTAGTTCATTTAAATTAAAAATGTGCGTTAATACAACAAAAGAGATTGGTTTAATAAATAAAAATTCAAAAAAGTATGTTATCTGAATGACATACATTTTCTAAGTTGCTTTGACAAAAAAAATAGTGGTGAGAACAAAGGTTTTTTTACATTGTTAAAGGAGCGGTCTCAATGCTATTTCATGCATTCTGACTTCTTTAACACCGTTAGAGAGTTGGATTCTCATGCTAAACATGGCCAACCTTTCAAGAAATTGGTTGGACGTGTGACGGAGAATTTCTGCAAGTGTGTGTGTTTGTTCCCGGTCATGAGTGGAAACTGCAGGCGGTGAGTGAAACTGCATCAAATTTGTGTGTTTTGTTGGCAATGTGAACAACACCGACGTATAGAGAATCGAGAGTCGTCCAGGGATAATGCCATACTGTATTGTTTGTGTGTGTGTGTGTCATAGGTGTGTGTGTGCTTGTGACTCTAGCTCCACCCACTGCACACCTCCATGAGTTCGTCAGTTTTCGGAAAGAATCGGTACAGCGTATCTGTCTTTTATAAATATAATAAGACTCTTGGGAGATATGAAGGATCAACACTACTCTGTAGACACTCAAGATTAAGACTGGCAGAAACTGTGTGTTATGCACGCTTTAAGTTACTTAATTACTTTTATGGTGAATATATAATGTTTTGGTGAACATTCTGCTAAATGCTTGATTTTGTGTTTTGTAAGGTGTGGACTGGCATGATGGTGACGTGTCTTCCTTTGAAGCGTAAGTTTTCGCACTTCAAATGCACTTGAGCATCGTCACTGATGTTCAGTTCTCAGTGCCCAAAGCCCATTGCTGTATTTCAGTGTTGATCAGGGGTTCAGTGTCACATGTGCAACTTGTGGCTCGTGCGAGGCGTTCAGATAGACACACGGGCCACAGGTGTGTGGGACGGACTCCCATTCATGATTGATGTGCTGTAGGTGGGCTGACAGCGGCCCGCCGTATGCCCTGTCATATGGCGGAGGTTTGGTGTTGGCTCAGCTGTAAAGATAAGAGCTGTCACTTTGAAATGGTTGAGGATTTCAGCCTGATGTCTTGATAACACACCTGTCAGGTTCTTTACCAGGTCTGAGGAGGAGAGCTTGACTTTTTGTTGGTGATCTTACCTGCTTGTTTGTTAAAAAAAAGAAGAAGAAAAAAGAACAGTAATTGAGTAAATGCTTCTAGTCACGCTGTGATTGATGCAGTGAAGTTTTTAAAGGTGAAGTGTCTTTTTTGTGAATTGCAAATATAGTGACTGTTTCCAAACTAATTCTCAACACTCATAGACGTCTCTGCCTTCTATTGGTCAATCAAACCGTTAACCCCGCCCTAAACTCGCTCCATTGGTTGAGTAAGAAGGACACTCAATCAAACAGGTTTGAAAGTGTGTTACACATGAAATCAACATACAGTCAAAGCAAAAATTATTGGACACCAGATATAATTTTTACTAGTGTGTGCAGGACACTATAGTTCATTTATGTATGTGAGGATAGCAAAATAAATTAAACTGTGACATATTATACCCAAAAATTCTTCATACGGTGACAACCAGTAAAATGTATACAAATTTGTGCCCAAAATGATTCAGACTCTATGAGCTGAGCATGTTTTGCTGAAGTGTGTTTTCTTTAATTGCTAATGTGACCTTTGACACCACAGACTGAACTAAATTAAGCTTTGCTTGCTCATTGGTCGAGCTAAATTGAATTGTGTACTTAAATTGATCTTTCAGAAATCATCCTAATATGATGAATTGCTGCTCAAGAAACATTTCTGATTATTATCAAGGTTGCAAACAGTGGTGTTGCTTAATATTAAGAAATTACACAGTTTATATTTAAACTTGAGAGCCTTTAAAGATATAACATAAAAAATAGTTGTGTAAATAACTGCATGCATTTATTGCCATGTTCTTGATTTAGAGACACTAAGAGTGCTGTTTTTCCCTCTCGTTCTGTCAGCGTCGAGTGAGCTCCGCGATCTGTCATGTCCCGAGTGCCGATATTTGATGGTTGCCGGCTGGTTATTGGGTGTTTGACTGTAAGATACATCATTGGCTGACGTTTGACCTCCTGCTAACTTACTGGACGCCTTCCAGAGAGGAAGTCCAGCCCAGTGGAAATCCTTCAGCTCTGGGTCTTTGAAACTTTAGCACTCTGCTTCTCTCTGTTGTGTCTTTGAGTGGCGAATCCCCCCCAAAAAACTTTGCCTGTCATCAAGTGTCTCTCTTTTCTCTCTCTCTCTCTCTCTCTCTCTCTCTCTCTCTCTCTCTCTCTCTCTCTCTCTCTCTCTGTCTCTCTCTCTCTCTCTCTCTCTCTCTCTCTCTCTCTCTCTCTCTCTCTCTCTCTCTCTCTCTCTCTCTCTCTCACACACATTTGCACACATGTTTTTTTCCCTCTTTTCCTCTCTCTCTGCGTGGAGCTCCAGAGGACCCTGCAGCTGGTCGGGGTTGTGCCCGTGTAGCGCTGCTCTCGGCTGGGCCGCGGCTCTGCAGGGGGCTGGGGAGGGGCTCTGGATCTCGCTGAAAGAGAAAAAGAAAGAGATCAAGGATAAAATGAAAAAGAAATCTGTGATTCCCCATGGCACCTTCCCTCCCCCTTCCCCCATGGCCGATTCTTTTTTATCTTCTACTTCTCTTACTAGCAGCCGTTTCTCTCTCGGCCGCTGCGCTGTCTTCTTTTCTTCTCTTCTGTCTTCTTTAAGAAGAAGCTGGCTGTTAGATTCAGTGTCAGGTGCACTCAGACCGGAGTGAAAATGATTTAACAAGTGTATTGATTTCTGATTCACTTGTATGTCACTGTTACAGCCTCTGCTGAGATGCTCTGTTCATATACTTCAGAAAGTAATGAGCATTAGATTCGTATTTAGAGATTTAGAAATGAGATTACATTTTTTAATTAGATTAGATTCAACTTTATTGTGTAGAGTATAGTACAAATAAATAGAAATATGCATATAGCACTATATAGATAAAACCAACATTTATTCAGACACCTTCAGACATTTCTCCCATTATCACAGTTTATTCGCTATAGTTCAGAAAATGGTAATAAAATAGGACAAGAACTCAGAGTTAAACTGTGTCAGAACAAATTCATCTTGATAATGTCAGATCACTTTGATAGAAAGGGATGTAATGGATTACAATCAGCCAATCAGCTGTTAGATTTAAGCACACAGTTAGATTAAACCAGTTTAGCTCAACCAATGAGCAAGCAACGCTTCATTTAGTTCAGTCTGTGGTGTCAAAGGTCACTAGCCTGACAAGCCAGACCCACATCAAGATGTTTGGTCTGGAAACTCACCATAGACAGGGCTCAGTCCGAGGGGCGGGATAAACGGTTGTTTTTCAAAGTCCCTCTGCACGCGATAGGATAGCGGTACACCAACCGGAGCAACGACGGTGAAGGGGAGCACGCTGACTGATTAAACATTCGCCGTATCCGGTCGGCTAAACTCCGAACCATAGACTGTAAACACATCTTCCCTTTTTAAGAATGACTTCAGTGCCGCTCTTTGTTCTTTTCTCAGAGGAAAGCTTAACTCCAAGTCTTCCGGAGGCGCGGGCAGAGCTGATTCGAAAGACCGCCGCCGTTCGCCAGTTTCTGTGTTTACTAGAAGCACGCAAACGCAATTCGGCCGTCGTCATTATGGCCCCGCCCGCCGACTCTATAGCCTACCTACACGATGTGATTGGGCCGTCCAGATTCTGAGGATTACAGCTCAGATAGGAATTGAGAGTTGCTAGACCACACTTGCGGGCAAATTAAATTTGCTGCCGCTAGGGTGCGTCTAGATTTCTAGGCTAAAAGGTCACATTAGCAATTCAAGAAAACACACATCAGCAAAACATGCTCAGCTCAGAGGCTGAATCATTTTGGGTACAAAATTTGTATCAATTTTACTGATAGACACTGAAATTTTGGATATAATATGTCACCGTTTACTTTATTTTGCTATCCTTACTTACATAAATGAACTATATTGTCCTGCACACACTAGTAAAATGATATCTGGTGTCTGAATCATTTTTGGTTTGACTGTATGTGGTAACGCTTTAGTTTAGGGTCCATTTCTCACTAGTTGCTTATTATGCATATTACTAGGATATTGGCTGTTTATTAGTACTTATAAAGCACATATTGATGCCTTATTTCGCATGACCTTATTCTGGATCCCTTAATGCTACATAAACTTAACAACTTTTAATAACACTATTAATAAGAAATGATTAGAGGTTTATTGAGGCAAAAATCATAGTTAATAGTTAGTTAATAGTGAGAGTTTGACCATAACCTAAAGTGTGACCAAATATGTATGTATGTAAGTTACAGCACATACAGAAGATGGTCTGGTTGTGAAGGAGATTACAGAAGAAATGTGTCTTTGATTCCTTACAAAGTTGTAGAGACAAACACAGGGCTAAACGCAAGCGCCGCTCTTTTTCAGAGTGTGTAATCACTCCCAGAAAACAGATTTTGCAGGCATTTATCAGCTTGCTATAGCAAAGCATTGGGTTTGACTCTCATGAAATGCATAAAAAGATCAAATGTAAGTTACTTGAATTAAAGCATCTGCCAAATGCATAATAATAAATTAATATAGTGTCACTACGTCTAGATTTAAATGCATGCGTCAATCGTAAAGCTCCTTTAGTGTGTGTGTGACTACAGCTCATACAGCTGAACTGCGACTGCGCTTTCCCGTTTTCAACATCTTATTGGTTTTTACATATCATTTCCAAGTTTCCATTCCAGCCTGTTATGCATTAATATTTAAGGCATTTAGCAGACGCTGTTGTACTGGGAGACTTACAAAAGTGCTTTAGTGTTGCTTGTGAGACCACCGTGATCGACAGATGGCATGCATGTAATTTTGATTGTGTTTGAGTGCATTTGCTCAGACTCCGGCAGGAGCACAGACGAGGATGTGCATCTGAATCTGCATGTTTGTACCTCAGAAGCTCATACAGTAGAGCAAAATGCAGAGGTGATGGGATCAAATCACAGGGGAATGCATGAACCGAGAAAAGATATTCCTTAAATTAAATGCAAGTCACCTTTTTTCGCATAAATGTGCACTACTGGTCAAAAGTTGCACCAAGGTTGCATTTATTGGATCAAAAATACAGTAAAAACAGTAATATTGTGAAATATTGTTACAGTGTAAAACAGCTGTTTTCTATGTGAGTATATAGTAAAGTGTGATTTATTCCTGTGGTCAAAGCTGAATTTATCATCATTACTCCAGTCTTCGGTGTCACATGATCCTTCACTAATCATTCTCATATGAGGATTTGATGATCAACACACATTTATGAGTATTATCAGTGTTGAAAACAGTGTAAACAGAAGACATTTTCTTTTCAGGATTCTTTGAAGAATAGAAAGTTCAAAAGAACAGCATTTATATGAAATAGAAATGTCTTGTAACATTATAAATGTCTTTAATATTTTCAACAAAAAGCATCAAACTTGTTTGACTGTGGTTAGGAGGATGCAGTTGATCGTTGGCTTCTTGTTGTTTGCTTTAGGAACAGCATTGCTTTCTTTAAAATATCGTCCGCATTCCCAGCAAGATCCAAACTTCCGTCAAAATGTTCCACAATCTCCACCGGCCGAGGCTTTGGCAGTGGAATCTGGCAGCGATTTAACATTGTTATCAGTCCTTACGCTATTTACCTAATGTGTTTCCGTGTAATTGGATTACATGATCCCGCTTGTCAGCCCAGGTGTGTTGTGCATCTATTAAATGACTGACATTTTTATGTAGCTAAGCTGAAAGCTCCGGGCCTTTTTCACGTTGAGTGAAATCAGGTGCTCGGCTCAATGTGTGAGAGGCCGTAAATGTGCACGCAGTAATAACCTTCCCCTCTCCTCCTTTTTCACCTCTTTCTTTGCTGCCTCTATCCACATTTTCTTTCTTTTTTTACTCTCCGTCCTGTCTCTTTTTTTTCTTTCCGTTCCATTTGCAAGGTGTGATATTGCTTTAATTCTGCAGAAACATGTGGAGAGATCTGGAATATCTCCGGGGATTAGTGGAAGAGGAAAAACTCAACTTTCTCTCTCTCTTTCTGTCCGTTCTCTGCCACTGCCAGACTCGGGCAGCTTGTGTTGTAGAGCAGCAGGGTCTGCTGGGAATGAATGTAGTTAGTCCGACCTTTGACCCCGAGAGCTGTTGACATGGAAGGCGGCCAAGAAGGGCTCTTACAGGACCCTTTTGTTAATCTCATTCATGGCTCGCTTTGCAAAAAAACCTAGTTTTGTGTGTGTGGAGGGTGTTGGCAGCTCTACTTGCTGGAATGTGTTCTCTCTCTCTCTCTCTCTCTTTCTTTTTTTCCCAGGCTTATTTGGAAGAAATGGTGGGCCCACGACCAGCGCGACTGCTTTAGCCCGAACCCTGCCCTTTCAGCTCAATCGACACTGACAGATTCCTGGCCTGGGATTGCCAACTGGCACATAGGAAGCGAATGAAAGAGTGATGGAGAAAGAGCGAGTCAGTCCCGGACCAGGTCAGGCCACCGGCCAGAGCGGCAAAGTTGTTGTAATCCAAGTGCCCGAAGTGTCTCGCTTTGAACTCTGTCCTGCCGATTACAGGTGAACCTCAGGAAAACATGTCCAAGTCATATTTACCCCCAAAATCAAAAGGCATTACATTTTGGATAAAGAACTAATGCATTTTAGGACCATTTGACATTATTTTATTGACAAATAACCACTTCTCATTACTTTAATATAAATACACAGATGAGGAATAACGTTATGACCACCATCCTAATATTGTGTTGGTCCCCCCTTTTGCTTCCAAAACACTCCTGACCCGTCAAGGCATGGACTCCACTAGACATTAGCATCAACAGCATTAACTTCCTAAACAATTTGAGCTACGGTAGTTCGTCTGTTTGATCGGACCACACGTCCAGCCTTCGCTCCCCACGTGCATCAATGAGCCTTGGCCGCCCATGACCCTGTGGCCGGTTCTCCACTGTTCCTTCCTTGGGCCACTTTTGATAGATACTGACCACTGCAGACCGGGAACAGCCCACAAGAGCTGCAGTTTTGGAGATGCTCTGACCCAGTCGTCTAGTCATCACAATCTGACCCTTGTCAAACTCGCTCAAATCCTTACACTTGCCCATTTTTCCTGCTTCTAACACATCAACTCTGAGGACAAAATGTTCACTTGCTGCCTAATATATCCCACCCACTAACAGGAGCCGTGATGAAGAGATCATCAGAGTTATTCACTTCATAATGTTATGCCTGATCGGTATATATATATAGTTTTTATTTTATTTTTACTTAGTCAAATACTTAGATCAACTTTGGTGATCATAATAGACTTCTTGTATGTACACATACATACATATAAATAATCTACCGTATTTTAAATAGTATACAACCAATGAAAATATTTGTGGTTGGGTAAGATTTACCATTTTACAATCCAACTTGTTTGAAGTCTGTGGGACGAAAGTAAATGTTGCATTATATTAAAGTTTTATACTATGATTTAAAGTGGTTAGCCTTGGTTCCCCTGATTTATGATTTCATCATTCATCAATCTGGTTCAACTCTCGCACAGCTGCAGCGCAAACGCAGATTTAAATGTTCCTGTGTGGTTTTGTCAAAGGGTTAATAGACTCGGGAGAATCGTTGTCATTGAGGAATAAGATGTGTGGTGTTTAATCGAGATCGCTATCTTTTAATGATAATCATGCAGCTCTACCGCATAATGTATTTCCAACACGATCTCAGCAATTTGTACGTATATTTTGGGGGCTGATTCGTATATGTGTAATGAAGTATGTTGATATGGGAAGAAGGAGGCGAGAACCGGTGAATGTTTAAACACTTTAATCCTAAATAAATAAACTGAAAGTAAAACGCAGACAGCCCCTCACGGACGGCTGCCACGCACACACACTTCATAAGATCCAGGCCTGGTCCTCTCTCATCCTTCACTGTCGTCGCTCCTCCTTTTGTCCATCCGAGCTCCTCCGTGAGACACGAGACCAGCTCGGCACGCATTATATATCGCAACTGCATAGAGACGAACGCAAAAATTTACTTTGTTCAAAACTGAAGCACCATATTTATGGATAATAATGCAGAAATTCAGACTTGGCAGCATGATTTTTCTTAATTTAATTTAATGGAGCCTCTTTAATAAAACTAATACACCTAAACGATTATTAAATTCTGTAATGCACTTTCATTTTTTTCAGCCCAAAGAGGTCCTCCTTTTAACATATTATTTATTGTAGCCAGGTTTTGATCGCACAATCAAAAGTCAGAAACAGCCCATAAGGGTTACGTTTAGCGCTCTGAGGCTTGACTCGTGGATGGAAATTAAGCCACTGTAAGTTCAGAGAAACAGTTATGCTAAAATGTTATCAATAAATATTTTTAAGTGACCACGGTAACAATATTGTGCATATTAATTTACGCGATAAACAATATTCTGAGTAAATGGCAGTTTTTTTAAAATACATTTTTCCCCTTATGACATGGCGGGCCAAATCTCATGGGCTAACTTTGGCATCTCTAGTTTGGGCGTCTCTGTCTTATGATCACCAAAGCTGCATTTATTTGATCAAGTAAAATTACATTAAAATGAATATTGTGAAATATTACAATTTAATATAACTGTTTTCTATGTGAATATATGTTAAAATGCAATTTATTCCTGTGACGCAAAGCTGAGTTTTCAGCACCATTACTGATTTTCTGCTCAAGAAATATTCCTGATCATATACATATATATTTGTTGATTCTTTGATGAATAGAAAGTACACAGCATTTATTTGAAATAGAAATATTTTCATTAACATTACAAATGTCTTTATTGTCACTTTACCGCATCCTTGCTGAATAAAAGTACTAACATCTTTCTCTCTTTATTTTTCTGCATTAGTATGAAATTGTTTGGTAGTCCTGAGCTCATCACTGTCATGCCCTTGAACGAGACGCTTAACCTCCGGATCCTCCAGAGGGACTGAACCGGTAATAAGTTCATGGTTCATCCGTGCTGAAATGATGCTATTCAATACTTTGATATTGATCAGATATTCAAGTAAAGCATCCGCTCTGTGGATGTGCTCTTAATTTAATTCTTGTGCACTATTAAGAGCTCATAATTACAGCTCTCAGGTTCAATCATGCACAAGTAACGCAAATAGCAAATGCAAACAAACCATAGAGTGAATGGCACGGTCCATTTGCTCTCACTGTGTCTTTATTCTTCACCTATAGAGTTACCCTTCTCTCACAGAAAGACGGCACCGTGGTTTCTCTCTGGTCCAGCTGAGTGAATTAACATGGTCCCAGGCTACAGATTATATAGCACGTTAACCACTGAAAGAGATGTGCACCGTTCAAGAAAAAATCAATCAAGATTAGCTTAGCCACCTCTCAAAGGAGCACTGTGAACCTCCTCAGGGGGTTAAGCACCAATCCCAGCGCTGAGAGAGACCAGAGACTGAGAGACAATCACTGATTATGTGTTTGACTAAACACACACACTTAAACTTTCTGTTTTTCTGCTTCTGCACACACACACACACATATATATATATATTATATCACTTTCAAATCAATTTATTTCACATACAATGTAACAAAAGCATCAATATGAATAAAACCATTTACAGCTTCTAACTTGTATTTAATAACAAAACAATGATTTGCCATGAATGCTAAATAACATATTTAAATAAAGGGTTAATTTTATTGAATAGCTAAAATTCTAAAATCAAAGACATTATATTTTGCATTAAGAAATTATGATTTTTGTAAGGACCATTTTACATTATTTTCGTGAAAATTAAGATCGAATGCTGTAATGATCCTAAATTGGATTAGGTTAAAAAATGGTGTGTGTGTGTGTGTGTGTGTGTGTGTGTGTGTGTGTGTGTGTGTGTGTGTGTGTGTGTGTGTGTGTGTGTGTGTGTGTGTGTGTGTGTGTGTGTGTGTGTGTGTGTGTGTGTGTGCATCCGAATAACTAAATATGTATAAATACTGTATAAACATTTAAATAACTTTTTTAAATGTAATAATAATCTTAAATTCTAAATCAAATGTCAAATTTTGCATAAATAAATTATGACTTTTTAGGAGCATTTTACATTATTTTGTTGACAATTAAAATCTAAAATACTAGATTGAATTCAGTAAAAAAAAAAAAAAAAAAAAATATATATATATATATATATATATATATATATATATATATATATATATATATATATATATATATATATATATATATATAATTCTACCATAATTTTAGTTTTATTTGGCAGAAATTTTAAAAATATTAAAATAAAATGTTTTTATTTTAATAATTTAAAAATGTTAAAAAATATGTATATATAAAATTTATCAATTGATATGAATATATTAAATACATTTAATTGCATTATTTTAATGCATTTACAAATAATTTGTAATTTGAAAATGGATTGAGATTCTTAAAAACAGTAATAATTGCGTTGTACAGAAATGCTGTGATGGTTATAAAATATTTGATTTGTATTGTGGGCTGATATGTAAGGCATCCAGGCCTCTTCTAAGTCTTCCCTGGAATTCCAACATCTAAATCATCAATGATTTGTGATGATTCTCTATTATTTCTCTCTTTAGGGACTCGTGCTCACAGAGCAGGTCTAAATCTTTCAGCCGTCGTTGTCTTTAAATGAAAAGACACTACAAAGAGAATGACTAACGCTGGAAATAAGAAGAATACACTCACCTGCAAATCAAAGGAATGAATAAATACAGTTTGGAGAGCGAGCGTCTGGCCCCTCCCCTACGTCAGCCTGGCGAACTGAGTCTGTTGCATGCTGGGATAGGGGAAATGCCTGCCGGGGCTCCACAATGGCGGGCGGGTGGATTTCGGACCCTCCTCTTGTGTTGGTCTTGGCGGGGAGGCCTTCACAGTCTGCTCAGCACAGCTGGATCGCTCACAAACCTCCCTGACTCTGGATTGGGCTCTGGCTTCAGTCTTCAGCCTCTCTCTCTCTCTCCTCACATGTTTATTTCTGATGGCCCCCGGTGCTGTCTTGGCTTTTCTAGGCCAGACGTGAGTATTAGGATGGAGGGCAGACGCTGTTGCTCAATCCCCATACTTTCAATTCTTTCCATTTATATTCACTAACCCTCTTCATCTGACCATTATTACTGTGGGTTACACTATATTTGGTAACACTTTATTTTACAGTGTCAATGTAACACACATTACATGTACTTTACCATAGTAATAGCAACTAACCCTCAACCACACCCTAATCCTAACCCTATAGTAAGTACATGTAGTTCATTATTATTACTCGGTACATAAATGTATAATTACACTGTAACAATGACACCCTAAAAGAAAGTGTAACCCTTTATTGGCGTCATTGTTACACTAACAGTGTAATTATACATTTATGTACTGAGTAATAATAATTAACCTGGTCTATAGGGTTAGGATTAGGGTTTGGTTTCGGGTTGCATGTAATTATGCATAATTTACTGTTGTTACTATGGTAAGTACATGTAACGTGTAACAATTAAACTGTAAAATAAAGTGTTACCGTACAATCTGCTCTAAATGAAATGTTCAGATTCATCTCAAAATCATGTTTTACAGTAAACGTATTAATATAAAACTGACTCTTAATAGCACACCACAATGTTAAAATGTATTTGAAGTTCTATATTAATGTACCAAGTTCCTGACCTTAAACAGTCCACAGTTAAAAGGAGGGTGAAATGCTGTTTCATGCATACTGAGCTTTTTACACTGTTAAAGACTTGGATTCCCATCCTAGACAAAGTTTCAAAAACTAATGTTGGACGTTTGATGGAGTATTTCTGTGTCAAAAATACCAACCAAACATAAGCCGCGCTCCACTTTATTTCTATGAGTGATCAAGCGACTTCAACGCTTCAGCACAGCATTCCGGGAAGGCAGCGCTGCATTTGAACCGATTTTAACGCAGAAATGACGAGAAGCATCACAACATCACTTCAGTCGCGTCTCAAAGTGGATCTCTACGGTCACTGCTGTCAGGACTTCACCAAATCATACCAAAGAAGTGTGTTTTTGACGAAGCGGCCCCAGCGATAAAGGTTCGGTCCTGCTTTGGAAGCAGTCGGTGAGTTAAACTGCTTCAAATGTCTGTGCTGTTGGCTATCGGCGCGTGAGTAAACATCAGTAAACGGCACGTTCGCGTGCTTCGTCATTCAAATGCGCTAACGGACTCCATTGTTGTTCTGTGTATAACGTTACACTAGTCTGACGTGCAAAACCGTTTTGCTTGCTACTGCTAATGTTTAGTCGCATACAATAGTCCATAAACCGAATCATGTCCTCATAAACACACACAAATGTTGACAGGCCACTAAATACAGTCCATACCACAGAGACGGACGTCCTGCTGCTGCTTCTCCTGTTCAATTTATTTCAGCCTCCGGATCTGATTCTGGGTCGATAGCCATGGGCTTCTCCACGCTTGAGGACGTCACCGCTTTGTGCGCTCGTCATTCTTTAGCTCCGCCCACTCGATACGCCTCCAGGCGCTCTGTTTTTTCCGGAAAGACTCGGTACAGCCTATATTTCTTTTATAAATATAATAATACTAAAGACTTTTCGGAGATATGAAGGATGCAATACTACTCTATAGGTACTCAAGATTGACATGAGATTGACTGAAACTGAGTGTCGTCCCCCCCCCCCCCCAATGTAACAAATGTAATGTATGATTTGAATAAATAATCATTACGTTCTATAATAATAACAATAATTTATATATTGTATGTTGTTTCATTAACAATGTATATATATATATATATATATATAAATATATATATATATATATATATATATATATGGTTTCATTGTTTATACAAATAATAATAATGAATACATTATTATTATTAACTTATAAAATATGAACATTTATTTTATTAACTTTATTTAAATAAAATATAACAATATAACTTCATTATTAGTAGTAGAATTTAGTAATAATAATAATTAAATCTATTTAATTATATCTATTAATTATATTCAATATAATCACATCGTTTTTGGTGCTCTTTTATCAAAGGAACGTGAGGCCATTTTGATTTTACTAAAGATAAGGGCTGATTTTTTTTTTTTTTATGCATCTGCTTATTGCTGTATTGAAGCTGAAGTGTGTCATTGTTTGAATATTAAAATACTTTCTCATATCCCGTTATAGGATGCATAGTCAGTAATGTGATATAATGTCCATGGATATGTTTGTCAGATGGGACAGAAGGAAACATGTTTGGAAACAGTCATTATTTGTGTAAAAGTGACACACTTCAGCTTTAAATAAGCATCTGCTTGTATTTAAATGCTTCTTGGTATCTGGACGGCACAGGCTCTCAGCATTTCCTCCTGCGCAGCTGTAATCTAACAGCCAGTGTTGCTGTGTCCGTCTGCTCTTGGTTAGCACAGGGTCTCTGTGATTTACCTGCTGTCTGTCTCTCTTTAATGTCTTCCATCTGCTTGACAACAGCCCAGAGACACGCTCCAAAAACAGCTCTGACTCCGAGTGTCACGGGAGGCCAGGAAGTCGCCGTCCACATATCAGCAAAAGCTTGTGTCATGAACATGTTAGTGGAGATATGATACTGAAGATTTAATATTAGAGCAGGACACTGAGGTTCCTGTGGAAACAGCCTTTAACGTCACTTTGTATGGTTAATATTATGATATTAGTTCATATTATGATATTGGTTAATATTATGATATTAGTTCATATTATGATATTGGTTTATATTATTCTTGGCACATGCAGCCGTGGTTATAACATAAAGGTAATTTCAGAGTTGCTTTTTATGAAAGATTATAAACCCATTTTTGTGTGATTTATGACTCATTAAAATGCCTCTCTGTAGTTAAGGTTAATTGATTGTGACTGGTCAGATGAGTGATGTTAACGAATCTCTTCATGCTAACGTTGTCATTATCCCGAACTAACATATTGATTTCACTGTGATGATGATGAGGATGTCGCCGGTATTTAATTGATTTTGTTTTGCTGTTGATTTTGTGTAATTGTCGTTGCAGTCAAACACCTGCTGGGCTCACGGATGACCTTTGACCTCTGGGAAACAACAATTGCTGCATGCATGCTGCCCACCGATCAGCTGTTTGCACCTTTAACCTTTAGGGTGTGTACCGCTTATGTCATGTACTGGTGTTGTACTAGATGACTGTGATACTCTGCTGTACTGAACTGAAAAAACTGACCATCGTAGCAATCGAGGGGATCTGATCGTCTGCAACATTCAAATTAGTGGATGCATATATCATATAATTTTATCTTTACCCAGTCTTGAATATTTGGTTGCATCGTTGATGATAAGACAATATTAAATGTTCTGTATCATGTTTGTTTTCAGAACCTTAGACAGGTTTGGCAAAAACTTCAAACAGGAAATAGTTCATATATATATATATATATATATATATATATATATATATATATATATATATATATATATATATATATATATATATATCATGCCTGCATTTTTTAAAATCTAAATTACAGAAAAAACTGCAATTTTGTAAATTTTTACAATTTAAAATAATGGTTTTCTATTTTAATATACTTTAAAATAGAATTTATTTATGTGTTGCAAAGCTAAATTGTCATCAGTCATTACTCCAGTCTTCAATGTCATGATCCTTCATAATATATATATATATATATATATATATATATATATATATATATATATATATATCTTTTTGTACAAATATATAAATATTACAATATTATCTCTACCACTGTTTTCAGTCACTTTTATGCTAGTGATTAGTATACATGATACATGATACAAAACAGTGGTAGAGATAATATTGTAATTTTTGTAATATTTACTTCCTTTAAGAGTAGACAAAAACATTAAAACATTAATTTTTTATGTCATATATAACTATTATTTGTATTGCATTATCTTAAAGGACGTAACATTTCACAGTATTATCTCTACCGCTGTTTTCAACCACTTTTATATAATTTTATATATATATATATATATATATATATATATATATATATATATTTTTTTTTATTATTATTATTATTATTTTTTGCTCTGAAATTGCTCTGGCATGATTACGATACAAATATTTTGGCCTTTTATTTAGGCAAGGCAAGTTTATTTGTATAGCACATTTCATACCCAGAGGGCAATTCAAAGTGCTTTACATAGAAATGTATTAAAATAATTGTAACATAAATGAGAAAAAAGAATACCATGTGTATGAATTAAAAATTAAAAACAAGGATAATTAAAACAGTTGTAAAGATAATTTAAAAAAATCAGATTTTTCTCTGTTTAAAGGCCAAGAAAAAATCTCTTCTTGAATAGAAATCTCTATTTAGGCCAAGAAGAAATTGCATTTATGATTGTAAAGTTGTACAAAAGCTGTGAGATTGATGCATGTATCTAGAGAGGCTGTACGGTCTCCTCTGGCCTTAACTCACCTCTCATGTCTAATGTGTCTCTGTCAGGGAGGACAAGCCTTTATGAAGAGCTCCTACTGGGGCAAGAGCATCCAACTCCACGGGCCCTTCACACTAAATAAACTTATATGTTTACACAAGACGGCGCGCCACAGAGGAGCCAGTGGGGCGTGTTACCGCGCTCGGTCACTGGTCCCCGGGGGTTTACGGGGCATGTGGATGTAAAGGTGTCATGCTCTGCAGCCAGAGACAGACGGAGAGAAAGAGAGCTTGTAAGAGGATCCCGGTTGTAACTTTCTGAAACATCGTCCAAATCAAACGCAAGCGGGACGCAGGACTCTCTCCTTTCCTCTTTACGACCTCCTGTGATCACTCTCCGGCCTCCCGCTGGAAATCACAGCTAAACCTTTGAACTGGGAGCGTTGCGTCCGAAAGCCCCGTGTCACCGCAACCCTCGACTCCTCGCATCCAGCACTTCCCCTTCTTTACTTAACCCCTGACCCCTGCGAACCGTACAGTCCTGCGGTTCTGAGGCCAGACGCGAGGAACAGGAAGTATAGGGTTACAAATTAAATATGCGCATGTCATAAGCCATAAATCCATGGGCTCTGCTAGCGGCGGCGCTACTGAAACGGCATGTGGCACACAGTGTCGACTAATAAAGTTTTAAAGCATTCACTTCCATCGGTATCTCTCGCGGCCGATGGGGGGGATGGAAGAGAAGGAACATGAAGCGTGTGTCGGCAGGAAGGAGGGATGGAGAGGCGCGCGGGGAACAGACAGCCAGTTGTGAATCTTTGTAATATAACTATTAGTCTCTTTCAGGCGAAATGCCTTCATGCATCCAAAAAGCACCGGGAGGCGTTATGACAAATGATATTTCCTTTGATTCTTTCCCAAGCTTGTTATTAAACTGCGGTAAGTTATTGTTTCACTGACAAAAATCTACAAGCCTCTCCTGAGATCCATTTTGAAGTGTTTGAACAAATAATTACCAGATGTTTCTCTATGAACAAGCGATCTTGATGAAAACTGTAACGGATTCACAGAGGCAGGATTCAATTGCAAGTAACTAGTTTATTGACAGAAGTGTCACAGAAGCCAAAACTCAGAACACAGAAGAAGTCCGGATAAGACGGAGCAGTGAGAGAGACTCTGTTGGCGACACGGGCAGGCTGTGAGCAGCAGTGACTCGGGAGCGCGGTTGAGGTAATCCGGGAAGGGATCCAGCGTTTCACGGAAGGGGGAAACGACAACCAACACGGAGACACAAGGGGAAACATCCAACAACGCTCTGACAAAGACAAGAGAGAAACAGAGAGACTAAATAGGGTGAAGGTGATGAGTTGCAGCTGGTGCAGGTGATCAGCCACAGGTGCGTGATGAGCCAATCCCAGGCTCCGCCCTCACCTACATTCAACACGCACCCAAGAGTGAGACAGGGAATCCATGAACCGTGACAGTACCCCTCCCCCTAGGAGCGTCCCCTGACGCTCCCAGCCGACCTTACCTGTTGATTGTAATCATCAATAAGGGAGTGATCCAGAATGTCCCTAGCAGGAACCCAACTTCTCTCCTCCGGACCGTAACCTTCCCAGTCCACCAAGTACTGGAAACCGCGTCCCCTCCGTCTAGAATCCAGAATGCGATTAACCGAATAAGTTGGTTCCCCATCTACGAGTCGCGGCGGTGGGGGAACCGGGACTGGCGGATTAAGGTGGGAGTGAAAAACAGGTTTGATTTTGGATACATGGAAGGCGGGATGAATCCTCCTGTACGCCGGAGGGAGTTTGAGGCGGACTGTCACCGGACTAATGATCTTGGTGACAGTGAACGGGCCGATAAATTTGGGAGCAAGTTTATTAGATACGGAGCGGAGAGAAGCAGCTCGGGACTTACTGAACACTTCCTTCAGGTCGAGGTACTCCGGAGGCACGTTAGACAGATT
This sequence comes from Pseudorasbora parva, assembly GCF_024679245.1. Taxonomy (NCBI): domain Eukaryota; kingdom Metazoa; phylum Chordata; class Actinopteri; order Cypriniformes; family Gobionidae; genus Pseudorasbora; species Pseudorasbora parva. The sequence continues at coordinate 43,095,996 of NC_090184.1, forward strand.
CCCCGTCTCACTCTGAAAAACAGAACGAGAAACAGACGAACAAGCAGACACCAAACAAGACTCATAACATCTATCACTCCACGCAGACACAGAGTTTTGTCCCCAGTCAACCCTTGGATTGTGTAACTCCAGCCAAGGGTGACCGAGGACAACGGGAGCCAAAGGGGAGTCCAGGATGAAAAATGAAATGCGTTCTGTGTGGTTGCCGGAAGTGATCAGTGTAAGTGGTTCAGTGGTGAATGAAATGTCAGGGAGAACTTGTCCGTTGAGTGCGTTGACAGAAATGGTGTTCTTGAGTGCAATGGTGGGTATGTTAAGTTTGTGAGCAAGGGCAGAGTCAATGAAGTTACCTTCCGCTCCCGAGTCGAGGAGGGCGAGGCTGGAAAAATCCTGAGCTGCCCACAGCAATCTCACCGGGAGGAGAGTGGAGGATGAGGTCTTTTCCACGGAGATCCCGCCCGACAGTAGCCTTCCTTTTACCGCCGGGCGTGGTCTTTTACCGGGCAGGAGTCTAGCAGGTGTCCGTTCCCGCCGCAGTACAGGCAAAGACCACGGGATCTCCGTCTCGCCTTCTCCTCCCGGGAGAGCCGAGCTCGACCCACCTGCATGGGCTCCGGGTCGAAGGTGTAGCTGACCGCATCCGTAGCGCTGGCCTGAGGGCATTCGACACTCCCATGCTGAGGCTCCATCCTGGACCTCAGCCGACTCAGACGAGCGTCCACCCTCAAAGCAAGGTCAATGAGACCGTCAATCTTCTCCGGAAGGTCGATGGCGAATATCTCCTTCTGGATGCGGTCAGCCAGCCCATGCAGGAACATGTCCCACTGTGCCTCCTCGTTCCACTTGCACTCGGCGGCCAGGGTGCGGAACTCGATGGAATAATCCGAGACCGAGCGGTTACCTTGGCGGAGCTCTGCGAGTTGACGTGCCGCTTCTCTTCCGGTCACCGCTCGGTCAAACACCCTTCTCATCTCTGCCGCCAGCGTCTGGAACGAGGAGCAGCAAGGATGTTGGTTCTCCCACACCGCCGTTCCCCAAAGTGCGGCTCGTCCGGAGAGCAGGGTGAGGACGAATGCCACCTTGGATCTTCCCGTGTTGAAAGTCTGCGGTTGAAGAGCGAAAAACAAGGAACACTTGGTAAGGAAGGCTCTGCAATAATTGCTCTCACCGGCATAACTCTCGGGGGTAGGCAGACGTGGTTCCGGTTGCCGTGATGCAGATGGTGTGTGGGGAATCGGCGGTGGGTCGGGCACAGTGGGACCGACGAGTTGTTGCATCTGTTGGGTCAGCTCGGCCACCCGTGCCACCAAGGTGTGTACTGCCTGTCCTGTGGCAGTTAAGTTCGCCTCCTGCTGGTCCAGTCTCTCGTTGCTGCTGGTCAGTAGGGCGTTGATACTCGCTGAATCCATGGTTGGTCAGAGCGTTCTGTAACGGATTCACAGAGGCAGGATTCAATTGCAAGTAACTAGTTTATTGACAGAAGTGTCACAGAAGCCAAAACTCAGAACACAGAGGAAGTCCGGATAAGACGGAGCAGTGAGAGAGACTCTGTTGGCGACACGGGCAGGCTGTGAGCAGCAGTGACTCGGGAGCGCGGTTGAGGTAATCCGGGAAGGGATCCAGCGTTTCACGGAAGGGGGAAACGACAACCAACACGGAGACACAAGGGGAAACATCCAACAACGCTCTGACAAAGACAAGAGAGAAACAGAGAGACTAAATAGGGTGAAGGTGATGAGTTGCAGCTGGTGCAGGTGATCAGCCACAGGTGCGTGATGAGCCAATCCCAGGCTCCGCCCTCACCTACATTCAACACGCACCCAAGAGTGAGACAGGGAATCCATGAACCGTGACAGAAAACCCTCAATCAGTGTCCCTCACCTTTCTGAATTTGACATTTTAATGTTCCCTCTCTCTTCTCTAGTTCCCGCCGTGTTCGAGGGAGGTTGTACCGTAAACATCAGCTGATGAGCGGCCCGCTCAGCTGATCCGGGGTCTCCATCCATCGCTCACTGTAGACAGAACGTAAATAAAGACAGCTGCGAATGGAAAGGGTCACGCACGGCACATGGGTGTTGTTGAGCAGAAGAAGGTACATCCATGAATGTAGTCTCGAGAATCATTTCTAATCAGTTTAGCTTCTCTCTAATATTTTGTGAAAGTTTGTGAATTATAGAGAATTCATGATGGAGAACACCACAATACTAGTGTTACAACAGGGCTAAAGGTGCACCGAGGTAAAAGCCACATTTGATTTGATTTTCTTCTAAACTACTTGATGCCACAAAAACTTTCCAAAAAAAGATGCACGTGGAAATGTTTCTGATCCTCGATGTGATCGCGGGCAGCCGCTCAAAGTTGATTCGAGGTCTGATTTGATTTAATATTTGATGTTTTTTTTAAATGTTGTCGATTTAAGAAGCAAATGAGAATCGCTAATATTATTGACTGTATTTTAAAATGGTCTTCTTAATGATTTTCAGTTTGGTTCAAGCTTAATAAAGTAACAGTTTTTTAATAACCATTGTGGGTTGGTAGGACAAGACACTTTTTAAAACCAATGATATTGGACTCAGTTTTAATCGTCTCTAATTCAGCACATGTGAATTAGAGGTGATTAAAATTAGAGATTCCTGTGTGTCTGTGGGGTAAAAGATCCCCCTCACCACCTCATGCATTTATTATTTTTAAACAAAATAAACCACTTTTATGATTTTTTTTCACACAAAATCTGTTTCTCCATAATATTCAATACAAACATATCTTTTTTTTCTGCAGTCATACACTATGGGGATTGTAAAAAGAAAATTTTGTGTGCCTTTGTTTTTTTGTTTTTTTTTTATGAATTAATAGTTTTATTCGTTAAGGACGCATTGAATTGATCAAAAGTGACAGTAAAGACATTTATAATGTTACAAAAGATTCTATTTGAAATAAACACTGTTCTTTTTAACTTTCCAAAGAATACAGAAAAATGCATTATCGATTTCCACAAAAATAATAAAAAAGAAAGTTTTCAGCAATGTTTCTTGAGCAGCAATTAAGTAGCCTTGGTAAGCATAGACAATAATGTAATTGTAATTTATACTTGCAAATAATGTAATGTGCCAAATACACCACCATTCAAAAGTTTAGGCTCGGTAAGGTTTTTTTAAATATTTTTGAAAGAAGTCTCACATGTTCACCTAGCCTGACGTGGTCATACTCAATTCTAGTCAGAATATGAGTCTGATGCTCCATTGGGCTGTGATTATGGGGCGTGTTTCAACCCAACCAGGAAAGACCTCAATTGGACAGACCAACAACCAATCAGAGCAACGAAGCGAGGCATTGTCAAAAATGTCAACAGAGCTCAACTGCACTGTGTTGCCAAGTCCGCGTTTTTTTTCCGCCAGTTGTTTTCTATGTCCGCGGGTTGAAGCCACTATTATGTGATATATAGACCCATGAGTGCAAATTTTAGCAGGCAACCTTGCTAAAATAACACCCAATTTAAAATGCCTGTTTTCTATGTGAATATATTTTGAAATGTAATTTATTCCTGTGATCAAAGCTGATTTCTGATTATTATCAATGTCAAAAAACAGTTTTTGTGTACCATCGGTACACCCGACACATGGCCCAAAAGGTTGTCCCTAGTCTCTTAATGTGTCATCAATGTCACTTTAAAAGCCTGTTGCGCTCACGCCATGGCGGATTCACTATATACATGGCAGAATTTTGTGAAGGACTGAACTCTTCTCCAGAGAGGAATCCTTTTATTCTTAATATTTTAAAATGTGTTTGTGCTGCTGCGTGTCCCTGTGTGTATAATGAGTGTATGCACATTGTGCTCTGCGTATAGGCACATATTACTAAAACACCCTTTAAAAAACTAAAAATACTGCACTTTTGACTTTAGAGCAGTCGTTTTCAGTTCCTCTAAATTGCAACGCGCCAACAAAGTGCCTGAACACAACTGGTTTTCAGACTATTTGCTATTTAAACAACGTGAAAATGATAACTGCATCAGGCTATAACTTTTTGTGCTAAAAAGTTAAAGTTAAGCTAAAAAATTGTGCCGCATTGCACCAGGTGTACAGCCCTAAAAATGTCTTAAAAGGGTCATATAATGCCATTTTTATACAAGTTAATATGATTCTTTAGTGTCTAAATGAAAACTTTGTAATATACTTTAATTAAAAATTCTCATTAGTATTGTAAGAAAACACTCATTTCACCTGGTCAAAAACAGCTCTGTTTTCACCAAGCCATTTCGGTGCATACGGCTTTAAATGTGGGGCCTCTATTATGTGGGGCGGCACGGACTCGAAAGAACTGCTACACGAGTCTCTGAGAGGACAGATCATAGACCGTAAAAAATATCAACTCTATCAGTTTTATTGATAGAGTCGGACCAGGACAAGATGACAGCTCCAACGAAATTCAACATTTAAGGCTAAACAGCACGTTTCTGAATGGTTGGTTAACGCAATGTCACTTTGATCTATCTTTATCATGTACTGGCAGGGTAATGTTAGCGCGAATGCTATGTGTTTACTGATGTGTATGTTAGTTCATTGACAGATTGATGTTACACCTAATGCCAATAAAAACTTTTTTTCCGTTAATGTCGGTTTGTCAGTGATGCGTAACGTTATCTATGCATTGTAATAACGGTTACAACACGATTTATTTTTAGACAGTAAAAGACACTGTTATAAACCATCTACATAATTAAGCTTAGTGTTAACTTACCACATCCACGTTAACTTTAAAACCAGCGTACACAGTTTGTAATAACACAATAACCTTAACGTGTTGTTCATTATAAACGTGGGATTATGAATTATACTGAGAACATCATACATAGAAAGCATGCCGTAATTTAACGTTACCCTGTAAACTTTAGCTGCAGTTCATCGTGAAGCGTTTCAACTTCTTGTGGAGGGGCAGCAAACACGAAGATCTGGCCCAGATCTTTATTCAGGAGCAGCTGAATTTAATGTTCGGATTTAGGAACATCAGAATGACTGTTGTGTTCATTATTACACCCAAGAACAGAAAACTACAATCGCCCAGCGTCTCTACTTATACAATGGCTGACTGTAACGATCATAGACATCACATAGATTTGAAACCTATATGATGATGTCTATGGTGACGACGACAGCTTGAGCTCGCTCAGGGCGGGTCTGAGATGAAACGCTGCTGTCAATCAACAGTCGTGGGAGCGGTGTCAGATCGTGTGACGTCACACATCAAACGGCTCGATTTGAGGCGGGAAAACACATTAGGAGATTAAAAAAAGCACTGGATGGATTTTTATCATTATAGGATGGTTGTGTACAGGCATTGCCAACACACATTTCCATACAATCAGCTTCTAAAAGTGCATGTACCATTATATGACCCTATTTAACTGTCACTTTTGATCAATTTAATGCATACTTGCTGAATAAAAGTTTTAAAGGGTTAGTTCACCCAAAACATTATTACTTACCCTAATGTGGTTGGACACCCGTCAGACCTCCGTTCATCTTCAGACACAGATGAAGATATTAGTGTTGAAATCCGATGGCTCAAATCGATCAATATAATTTCCTCTCTCAAGACCCATAAAGGCACTAAAGACGTCGATACAAAGTGATGGGCCGATTTCAAAACAATGTTTCGAACCGTTACGAATCACTGTATTGATTCATGATTCGGATCGCGTGTCAAACTGCCAAACTGTTGAAATCACGTGACATCTGAATCGATACACTGATTCACAATCATTCGAATCTTTAAAAAAACTATTCTCATCTCTTCATAAAATGATTGTAGAGCCGCTGTAGTGAGATGGGCTTTGTAACGACGTCTTTAGTGCCTTTATGGGTCTTGAGAGAGGAAATGACATTGGTGTCAATGAAGGCCTTTCTGAGCCATCGGATTTCAACACTAATATCTTCATCTGTGTCTGAAGATGAACACAACGAGTGTCCAACGAGATTAGGGTGAGTAATTATTGACAGAATTTTCATTTTTGGGTGAACTAACCCTTTAAAGGGGGGGTGAAACACTCAGTTTCAGTCAATCTAATGTCAATCTTGAGTACCTATAGAGTAGTATTGCATCCTTCATATCTCCGAAAAGTCTTTAGTATTATTATATTTATAAAAGAAATATGGGCTGTACCGAGTCTTTCCGGAAAAAACTGAGCGCCTGGAGGCGTATCAAGTAGGCGGAGCTAAAGAATGAAGAGCGCAAAGCGGTGACGTCCTCAAGCGTGGAGAAGCCCATGGCTATCGATCCAGAATCAGATCCGGAGGCTGAAATAAATTGAACAGGAAAAACAGCAACAGCAGGACGTCCGTCTCTGTGGTATGGACTGTATTTAGTGGCCTGTCAACATTTGTGTGTGTTTACTCGCAGTTTATGAGGACATGATTCGGTTTATGGACTATTGTATGCGACTAAACCTTAGCAGTAGCAAGCAAAACGGTTTTGCATGTCAGACTAGTGTAACGTTATACACAGAACAACAATGGAGTCCGTTAGCGCATTTGAATGACGAAGCAAGCGATCGTGTCGTTTACTGATGTTTACTCACGTGACGATAGCCGACAGCACAGACATTTGAAGCAGTTTTACTCACCGGCTGCTTCCAAAGCAGGACCGAACCTTTATCGCTGGGACCGCTCCGTCAAAAACACACTTCTTTGGTATGATTTGGTGAAGTCCTGATAGCAGTGAACGGTGGAGATCCACTTTGAGACGCGACTGAAGCGATGTTGTGATGCTTCCCGTCATTTCTGCGTTCAAATCGGTTCAAATGCAGCGCTGCCTTCCCGGAATGCTGTGCTGAAGCGTTGAAGTCGCTTGATCACTCATAGAAATAAAGTGGAGCGCAGCGTGACCATAGTTTGTCAGAATTCAGTCAGTCAGACGTGTTCACGGACGAGTGGATCTGCACCTGAGAGAGTGTTTATGGGCGTGCATTTCCTCTCTCGCTCTAGTCACGCGCGCGCACCCTACCGGGAGAAGAGCCCGTACGGCCCATACAAGGACCTTCCACTCTATCGACGTCAACCCGAGCCATACTCGAAAAAAATTCTCCGAAACTTCTGAGAAACCGGAAGGAGTATTTTTGACACAAAAATACTCCTTCAAACGTCCAACATTAGTTTTTGAAACTTTGTCTATGTTTAGGATGGGAATCCAAGTCTTTAACAGTGTAAAAAGCTCAGTATGCCTGAAACAGCATTTCACCCTCCTTTTAAGTTTAATTCAGTAGTGCAGTTACATCATTTACCAGAAGGGCAACAATCTGCTAAAGCTAACCATCCAAACATAATCAGCTGCAGTTTTTCTCTGAGACCAGCGCTGATAAACTTCAGTCGTCATTGTAACTGTGGAGATTAAAATGATTGTGATCTTTGAACATTTTTTATATTCCTCTGCAGTGGATGTTTATGTTAACTGTTCTTCATTTTAGTAGTCAAATTGCTAAATTGCTATTTTAGTACTGGTGTGTACAGCAGGCCCAAAAAGTATTTGAACACTTAAGTCACACTTAAAAATATCTGAATGTCAGATCAAGTGTCATCTGTACACCAGTGCCATATTTCCTTACAATAAATGGCATTTGCTTTGCTATATATCTGATATATTTATCTAACATTGTCCAATGCAATGACGTTCAGACATTTTTATGTGTGACTCAAGTGTCCACATACTTTTTAGGAACGCTGTGTGTGTGTGTGTGTGTTCAGTCCAGGGCCGTTGAGAGACGTGCTCAGGCTGTGAACAGCAGCACCTGTGTGTCCGTGTGGGATAAATGACCGGAGGAATCGAGATCAGATCTCTCCGCTGGGAGTGACGCAGTGACCCCTCTTAAACCGACAGCTTTCTGCCAGGTTTCTATGAGTCTGTCTGTGTAGGCTTTGCTCTCTAATAGCCTGGTGTGTATTTCACTTCATAAAGTTATTCTTTTCCACCATGCAGCTGAATGTGTGTGAACATAAATATTGTGAATCTGATCATTTTCAACATAATGTTGGCTATGAGGGGCTGTGCGTCACAGTGATTGCAGAAAATGCCTCTAAATGTGGTAAAATCCCTGTCAGCATTGCTTCTCGTAGTTTATTTATTTCATAAAACAATAATACAATAAAGGTTCACTAAAGAAATATAACAAACAAGTCTTCCACCTAGTGAAATATTGTATTCGTTTATATGTTTACAGTTACGATGCCACTTGACGCATTAATATATATATTTTTAATCTTATTTAATCTTTTTATCTTATTTTATTCCTTTTTTATTTTATATTTGTATTTTTTTCTTTTTTATTACGATGTAACTTGACACATTAATATAGCTTTTTTTATCTTATCAAATCTTATTTTTATTTCATTTAATATTTAATTTTTTATATTTATATTTTTATATTAATTTTTATTACGATGCAACTTAATGCATTAATATAGTTTTTTATATTATCTTATCAAATTTTATTTTTTATTTAATTTCATATTTAATTTTTATATTTATATTTATTTGTATTACAATGCAACTTGATGCATTAATATAGTTTTTGTATCTTAGCTTATCAAATCAATTTTTTTTAAATTTTATATTTTATTATAAAAAAATATTTATTTATATTTTTATATTTATTTTTATTACTATGCAACTTGACATAATAATATAGATTATTTATATCTAATAATCTTATCTTATTTTTTTATTTATAATTTTTTTATTTTAGCCACAAAAAAAACCTTACATAATACAGAATAGTAGTAGTTATCACAATACATTAGTTTTACATAGCAAAATAGTATTGCAATAGTAATTATTATTATTATTATTTATTAATTCAATTAATTTGTAGTTCCGTTGTGGTTCTTTTATTTATTACTTTACATGCGACTCATCCAATACGAATTTAGTATGGGATATATTCATTATAAATTGTTTTCAGTTGTAACTCTTCCTACCAAATGCATATTTAACTTTCTTTGTAAATAAGCATTAACACGTCCCCGACTCTGTAACTCTCCGCGTGTTTGATCCTCGTGAAGCTCAGAGCGCAGAATAACCTGTATCTGCATTTCAAACATCACGCCAGCCTCATTATCCCACAACTCGCCTGGAATTTGTTTGCGCTGTAACGGAGTCTTACAGCCGGGCGAGAGATTGTAGAAAGCAATCACTCCGTTCGGCTAATTTGCCAAAGTCCATCCATAACTAGATGAAGGAAGGTCTCGTTTAATCCGCTGTCAGAGTGTGACCCCCCTTAAAAACGCAGCCGGGATAAAAGTGCAAACAGGATTAGAGTGTAATCCCTACAGATTGTTTGTGTCTTTCTCTGTTCGTCTTTGCCAGCTTGTTGTGGTCTTGTCACACCCTTTAGAGTAAAAACAGATGGAGAGAGTGAAGGAGGAATAGAGAGAGGAAGAGGAAAGGAGAGCAAGAAAAAACACAGAGATGAAGCATGCGTATACGTGTGTGTGTGTGTGTGTGTGTGTGTGTGTGTGTGTGTGTGTGTGTGTGTGTGTGTGTGTACTCGCCGCTCTGGCCTCTGCCAGTTAATGAGAGCCGCAATGAAGCGGATACATTCATGGACAACTGAAGGCTGCAATTAAGGACGGAGGTAGCTGCAGTCAGCCACTTTGGATCTTTTAAATGTAAATATGTCTGTCCCGCTCAAAGAGCTTTGCAAGTCGCTTTAAATTAAGGCTCTCTCTTCTTAATGAGTGAGCTGTGATACCAATAGTCTGTCTCTCCTCTCTTCACTCTACAGCCAGTTAGAGCCAACTTCAAAATTACGTCTTTGTTGGAGATTGTGTTTTTGGACTATTGTGAACGGCATGTCATAGTTCCCCTGCTTTCACAGATCTGTCAGAAGTTTTGTCAATGTAAAATCATCTATGTACTTTTAATACACATTCCCAGTCTTATTATGAATGTTTTATCAGTCATTTAAAGTAAAAATTAAACAAGAAATTCTCCACCTCTGAAACTACTTAAAGTTTCAGTCAATCTCATGTCAATCTTGAGTACCTATAGAGTAGTATTGCACCTTCATATCTGCGGAAAGTCTTTAGTTTTATTATATTTATAAAAGAAATATGGGCTGTACCGAGTCTTTCCGGAAAAAAACGAGCGCCTACAGGCGTATCGTGTGGGCGGAGCTAAAGAATGACGAGCGCGGAGCTACTGCATGAGCGTCTGAAAGCTGAAATCGTCAAGCGTGGAGAAGAAAACGTGACCTTAATAAACCATGGCTATTAATCAGATTCAACTAATACAGATATGATCCAGAATCAGATCCGGAGACTGAAATAAATTGAACAGGAGAAGCAGCAGCAGGACGTCCGTCTCTGTGGTGTGGACTGTATTTAGTGGCCTGTCAACAGTTGCGTTTGTTTACTTGTGGATTGTGAGGACATGATTTGGTTTTATGGACTATTGTATGCGACTAAACCTTAGCAGGAGCAAGCAAAACTGTTTTGCACGTCAGAGTGTGTTATAGTGTTACATAGAAAAACAATGGAGTAGCGCATTTGAATGTGCTTTGTGTGAACGTCCTCTAGGTTTATGTTTGAAGTGGCTTTACAATAATCAAATAGACACCTATATTGGTCAGATAAACAAATGTATTTAAACACACACCATAAGTTACATCACATGCTCCATTGATAAATTAACTATACGATCGTGTCGTTTACTGATGTTTACTCACGCGACGATAGCCAACAACACAGACATTTGCAGCAGTTTTACTCACTGCCTGCTTCCAAAGCACGATCGTGAACCTTTATAGTCACCGCTCCATGAAAAACACACTTCTTTGGTGACGTTGTTGATTTGGTGAAGTCCTGAGACAGCAGTGAGCAGTGTTTATGAGCGCTGTGCATTTGCTCTCGCTCTGGGCGCTCACGCGCGCACCCTACCGGGAGAAGAGCCCGTACGGCCCATACAAGGACCTTCCGCTCTTATTAACGTCAAGCCGACCCATACTCGAAAAAAACTCTCTGAAACTTGTGAGAAACCGGAAGGAGTATTTTTAACACAGAAATACTCCATCAAACGTCCAACATTAGTTTTTGAAACTTTGTCTATGTTTAGGATGGGAATCCAAGTCTTTAAAGGTGTAAAAAGCTCAGTATGCCTGAAACAGCATTTCACCCTCCTTTTAACTAAAACTAAAATGACAAACATTTCAATATTTGAAAGTGTCTGGAGGAATATAATAGTTTCAAAATACATTACCCTATTGCGTTACTCCCTAAAAAAGTAACTTATTGCTAATTGTTAGTTACTTTTTGTATAGTGCATTAAGTATATTGTGTAATTTAATGTATTTAATGATTACAGGTTTGCATAATATATAATTTTATATTAGCGTTACTTTTAATGCGTTACCCTGAACACTGGTTATAAAAGACCTAAAGATGGAGAGATATGCGCTGCTTTCGAATATGCCAACTACCGTACTAGTAGTAGGCAAAAAATAGTATGTGAGTCAAGTAATATGTCCGAATTCATACTATACTCTTTAGCCGGATATGTTCTGTTTATGGTGCTAAATTTCAAACCAAATGTGGTACCTACTATGTGATTTCAGATGCAGCAAGTGTGTTTTTGGATGTTCTGTATAGTGACCAGTGTGTTTATAGGTGGTTGCTAGATATAAAAAAAATAATAAAAATAGATGGATATTAGGGGTGTGCATTGGCACTTCCTTCACGATTCGATTCGATTACGATTCACCAGGTAACGATTCGATTCGATTCGATTCTACGATGCATTGTGATGCATCAAAATTCTACTGCACACAAAGCAAATTTTTCATCAGTCATGAGGCAATACAAGCAGATATTAAACAACAGATTGTATTGGCTGCTATGTGTCTCCTGTATCTTTGACATAAAAGTTATTAAATAAAATAAAATGTAATTAAATAAAATGCAATTAGCCCTTAAATGCATGACTGTTTCACCAAACATTCTTACATATTCAGGTCGTTAGCGACCCAGATCTATATTTAACATGGATAGAGCTCTACCTGTCGTGATAATATATAAAACTCCTGATTTTAGAGTAGCAGCTACAGAAGAATAAAATAAAACCTATTTCGTTACCTTTTGGAGCTTGGAAGGATTCAGTTTGAGCAGATATTTAATACCATCATCATATGACCTCGCCAGAGCTCGTTTACCAGCATCTACTCATATTCGCGATCTCCAGCATATTCTCAAAACTCATTTTCAATGTCTTCAAAATCAATATTTTGATCACTGACAGCTTCTTGACCACATCCATCATAAAGAGAAAGTGACAATAACATATGATTGTGTTTAGTACTTGCTTTCTGCGGTAAATCACTGAGCCATTTCAAGTTTTGCAGATTATTGTTTCGTTTTCTGTCAGAGGTAACTATGAGTGAAACGTCACTTCATCATTGGGTATCAGACATTGCCACCTTGTGGAATAAAGGTGAATTGCGGCGTTTTTCGTCATTATAGATTCATTGATTATTGTGCAAAAAAAATATACGTACAATCCTACACACCTCGGGTCGTTAGCGCGTTTTTAATAACCCGTCTTATCGCGGTCATTTCCCTCCGCCTCAGCCATCTTCCTTGTTGTTGTTGTTATTCTCCCGGAACCGGAAGTATTTGAAACTTCACAACTTTATCGTCCGCCAGAAAATAAACAGTGACATAATCGATTATGGCACTTTGCCGCATCGATGCTGAATCGTTCATGCCCCGCATCGCGATGCATCGCCGAATCGATTATTGTTGACACCCCTAATGGATATATGGTAACTTTGAGAAGTGCTGTGCTCCATAATGCTTGTGCAGTCTCGGCTCTGATCAGTATATAGTCTGTAAAGAGTGTGTCACTGTCAGATGGTGATTGCGATATAAAGCTTAAAATCCTTTCTTTACTTGTTCATTTTGACTAAAGAGGAGGCTGCAACAGATAAAATCATTTTAACCTACTTTTGAAGAGGAACTCGAGTCCTTGAGTGTTGTTTGAAGTTTGTTTGCTGTAACAGCTGGAAAGAAGGTTGAAGAACCGCTCTGCAAATGAGGAGTTGATTAGTCCATGTGTACGTGTCACCATTAGACAAACACGTCTTCCCCACACAATGCTGCTTTGTTTATAGAGAGAAAGAAGAGACTACACAGTGTTGTGTAGTGTATTAGTTCGTTGTTCTCGGCTTGCGTTGAAAGTGTAAGAGGCAGCATTAATGAATAAACATGGAGGGTTAATGAAAGGAACTCAAGGTTGGATATTTCCTCTGCTGAGCAACCGATTTCCCACATGAAGTTTCCGTTAATGAGTATCAACGGGCTTCTTGATGTTTTTCTTGGTGTGTTTTCTGCTCCACTTCACACCAAAATCTGCAAGATTACAACAAACAGAAGGTGATAATGGCAGAGAAAAATGTAAACATCCCACAAATGCGATTGTCTGTGAAAACAGCCTAAATTCTAAAACATAGTTTAACATTTTATTTTATTTTATTTACTGCTCATGAAACTTCTAAGGCACAATATGGTAAAACATATCCAAAAACCACTAGAGCAATATATACATATACAGTCTTGTTCAAAATAATAGCAGTACAATGTGACTAACCAGAATAATCAAGGTTTTTCGTATATTTTTTTATTGCTACGTGGCAAACAAGTTACCAGTAGGTTCAGTAGATTCTCAGAAAACAAATGAGACTCAGCATTCATGATATGCACGCTCTTAAGGCTGTGCAATTGGGCAATTAGTTGAAAGGGGTGTGTTCAAAAAAATAGCAGTGTGGCATTCAATCACTGAGGTCATCAATGCTTCTGGTTTTTGAAACCTCATATATACAGGGAGTGCAGAATTATTAGGCAAGTTGTATTTTTAAGGATTAATTTTATTATTGAACAACAACCATGTTCTCAATGAACACAAAAAACTCATTAATATCAAAGCTGAATATGTTTGGAAGTTTTAGTTTTTAGTTTTTAGTTTGAGCTATTTTAGGGGGATATCTGTGTGTGCAGGTGACTATTACTGTGCATAATTATTAGGCAACTTAACAAAAAACTAATTTATACCCATTTCAATTATTTATTTTTACCAGTGAAACCAATATAACATATCAACATTCACAAATATACATTTCTGACATTCAAAAACCAAACAAAAACAAATCAGTGACCAATATAGCCACCTTTCTTTGCAAGGACACTCAAAAGCCTGCCATCCATGGATTCTGTCAGTGTTTTGATCTGTTCACCATCAACATTGCGTGCAGCAGCAACCACAGCCTCCCAGACACTGTTCAGAGAGGTGTACTGGTTTCCCTCCTTGTAAATCGCACATTTGATGATGGACCACAGGTTCTCAATGGGGTTCAGATCAGGTGAACAAGGAGGCCATATCATTAGATTTTCTTCTTTTATACCCTTTCTTGCCAGCCACGCTGTGGAGTACTTGGACGCGTGTGATGGAGCATTGTCCTGCATGAAAATCATGTTTTTCCTGAAGGATGCAGACTTCTTCCTGTACCACTGCTTGAAGAAGGTGTCTTCCAGAAACTGGCAGTAGGACTGGGAGTTGAGCTTGACTCCATCCTCAACCCGAAAAGGCCCCACAAGCTCATCTTTGATGATACCAGCCCAAACCAGTACTCCACCTCCACCTTGCTGGCGTCTGAGTCGGACTGGAGCTCTCTGCCCTTTACCAATCCAGCCACGGGCCCATCCATCTGGCCCATCAAGACTCACTCTCATTTCATTAGTCCATAAAACCTTAGAAAAATCAGTCTTGAGATATTTCTTGGCCCAGTCTTGACGTTTCAGCTTGTGTGTCTTGTTCAGTGGTGGTCGACTTTCTGCCTTTCTTACCTTGGCCATGTCTCTGAGTATTGCACACCTTGTGCTTTTGGGCACTCCAGTGATGTTGCAGCTCTGAAATATGGCCAAACTGGTGGCAAGTGGCATCTTGGCAGCTGCACGCTTGACTTTTCTCAGTTCACGGGCAGTTATTTTGCGCCTTGGTTTTTCCACACGCTTCTTGCGACCCTGTTGACTATTTTGAATGAAACGCTTGATTGTTCGATGATCACGCTTCAGAAGCTTGGCTATTTTAAGACTGCTGCATCCCTCTGCAATATATCTCACTATTTTTGACTTTTCTGAGCCTGTCAAGTCCTTCTTTTGACCCATTTTGCCAAAGGAAAGGAAGTTGCCTAATAATTATGCACACCTGATATAAGGTGTTGATGTCATTAGACCACACCCCTTCTTATTACAGAGATGCACATCACCTAATATGCTTAATTGGTAGTAGGCTTTCCAGTCTATACAGCTTGGAGTAAGACAACATGCATAACGAGGATGATGTGGTCAAAATACTCATTTGCCTAATAATTCTGCACTCCCTGTAAATGTTACTCCTCCCAACAATGCTGAAAGAGCGTGAGAGCGTGTTATAGGCTATATGTCATGTTAAACCCGACATGACAGCCACAGAGTAGCTCTTCCTTAAGCCAATGCACAAACAACCGCAAATTAAACCGAAAGTAAAGTTGTGGGTGCTCAACAAACAATGATCTTCATTAAAAGTAAAGAAACTGAATGATCTTACAGTGCTGTGCCGTGCTCTCTCCTATTACGATCTTTGATTGTGAAATCAGCTGTTGATCAGTAAAACGCAGCTCATATCTGTTGTTTTCGGTGACATAAACTCCATTAAATCTGCATCTAGTGCAGGAATTGTTGATCGGATTTATATCCGTCTTGCGGAGATACATTTATGTGCCCACGTGTAAATGAAATCGTTTTGATAGCTTTGATTTACACACAGCACGTGTGTGTGTTCTCCAGGTCGTGCTTACCAGGTTGTTCATATAAGCTGAAATGTGCCAGATATCGGCTTTTAAAGTAGTTGGAGCATTTTAATTGCTCACTCTCGCCTCCCCCTGCCATTGTATGCTTCCGCGACAAAGCATGTACGTGACAAATGACATCAGAAAACAATCTGCACATTATAACCGGTTATGGTGTATTACTGAACCGATACCGAATCGTCCCTGTCTGCAACGCATCGAAGAAATGATTAATTTTGACACCCCTAATTTCTTCCCGAGTCCCATCAAATCGCTTTCCATCGGCAGTGGCGGTGAAGACGACAGTTCCCATGATCCCACGCTCATTCACGACATCATCAAGCCACGCCGTTTTATTGTTTTGAATAAGAGGCGAAAACTTACATAATGTGCCTTTAATTTACATGTGGAAAAAAATAAACATACACAAACATTCCAGCCATGAATCTGAAGGTAATCGAGTGTTTGAGTGTTCATGGTTCAAACCCGTAATCCTGGTTCTTTCACTCTTTCATCGTTCTCTGACTGATGTAAGCACTGCATGGCTTTTTGTAATACTGCCCTTGAAAATCCCACAGGAGTGAAGCTCCAGCCCTCGGTGTGTGTGTGTGTGTGTGTGTGTGTGTGTGTGTGTGTGTGTGTGTGTGTGTGTGTGTGTGTGTGTGTGTGTGTGTGTGTGTGTGTGTGTGAGAGAGAGAGAGAGAGAGACTTCAGGAGCCGTTTTATTTACATCTGTCTTTGTCATCTCGATTCAGGACCACAGTGACATCCACCAAAAAGTAGGTCAAAAGTAGAAGGATTTTGGACCATTCCTCACAAAAATGATACCATGGTATACAGGAGTACTTTGATATATGATACAAAAACCAAAGTATTTGCATATGATACTGTAACGAATACTGTAACACTACCATGGTATTATTTGAAGTACATTGGAGAACAATGTAAATATTATAGTGCATAAATATGGTAATCCTACCAGTCTGAAACCAGCACTATATACTGTGTAGATATAGGTTGTTTTTCACAATGTAAAGTCCTTTGAGAAGCTGCTTTATTAGCCTAATTTTAAGTCTTTTTTTTTTTAATTCTGCAATTCATGGTTTTCTCCAGATTTCTGATCTGTTTTTTGGTTCTGAAAGCATTACGGTCTACAGGTGGCTGGAGCTCTGCGCTCCGAGCGGGTCACAGAATCCAAACCCCCCCAAATAAAGTGGGAAGATTAACCTTGCTTCAGCTGCAGCCGCCCTAATGCGAACAGACAGCGAGCAGTTGTCGGCTCTCGTCGGGTCAGTCAGTGGACTTGAGCGGTGACCCTGTGCTGTTGGGTCTAGTGTGTGTGTGTGTGTGTGTGTGTGTGTGTGTGTGTGTGTGTGTGTGTGTGTGTGTGTGTGTGTGAGAGAGAGAGAGAGAGAGAGAGAGAGAGAGAGAGAGAGAGAGAGAGAGAGAGAGAGAGAGCTGGCAAACCCCATAGCTAGAATGACCCCTTAAGGCCCGGGTGACTTGTGGGCGTGTCCGTGTCATGATGGTGGTTTAGTGCGGATGGTTTGGAGGAATGCTGAGGGTCTCGCAGCCAGTGGAGCGAGGAGGGGGATCCGTTCCCCAGTGGGGGTTACAGGGTTTCTGCCACATCACATGGTCTATTTACCACCCCAGTGAGGGACAGGAGCGTTTACCCTGCTGACCCGCTCGAGTCTTGCTCAGAAACAACACAGCCGCGTTACACTATGTTGTTGTTGATGACGTATTGTAGAATATTTGAATCTTTAGGGAACTTGTTAGAAGTAGAATAATATTTATGGATGAACAGCAGTTTATTTGGCCCCATAAAACCCCATACTTCTGCTCTGTACTTTAGAATTTTCTGAAGACTTTTTAAATGGTAAACTCACCGGCATGATTCAGGGTGATCGCTAGGGCGTTGCTATGCATTAACTTTGGTGTTCTGGCTGGTTGCTAGGGGTTTTCTAGGTTGTTTGCTAGGGTGTTGTTATGCAGTCAGCTTTAAGCCTGTTCTAGCTGGTTGCTAGGATGTTGCTTTGCAGTTGCTAAGGTGTTCTGTGTGGTTTCTTCAATATTGCTATATAGTCAGTTTCTAGGGTGTTCCGGCTGGTTGCTAGGATTTTACTATGCAGTTGCTAAGGTATTCTGGGTGGTTGCTAGGGCATTGCTATGCAGTCAGTTTCAAGGTTGTGCCAGCTGGTTGCTAGAATGTTGCTATGTAGTTCCTAAGGTGTTCAGGGTGGTTGCTAGGGGGTTTCAATGCAATTGCTAGGGGTGTTCCAGGTGGTTTCCAGTTGTTTTCTTCCTGTCCGGTGTGAAAAGGGCCCAGGCCCCCCACCCAACCACCCATGTTTCTGTGATTTGAACTTTAACAGTACTTGACGTCACTGTGAGCACTAGTACTTGTGATTATCACCTTATTCAACCCCATTGACTATGATTGTCTTCAGCCCATGTTTTGAAAATATTAGCTCTTGTTGTCAGAAGAATCTGCCGGGGCAGAACATTTTCGTCCACATTTACGCTCTGCTTTTATAGACGTCTTGTCATGCACTTACGAGCATTCATGCACAATAGCACTCACGAGTGAGCACGGACGTCTCTCGTCAGCCCAACAATACTGATGCTTTTATTTCAGCTTTGTTTGTTTTTGTGTTTTTTGGTTTTTATCATTCCTCCTCTTTCTCCTACGCTCATGTTTTCACTCGCCCCTCCGTCATTACGCAGAGAAAGCGGGGCTTGCTTTTTTTCCCCGCCGCACGCTCTGAAGTCTTCCTCCTCGAGTCCCATCAGACCTGCTTCAGATTAAAGAGCGGGCTGGAAAGTGCTTCCTCTTTGGCAAAGAGCAAAAGCCCATCAATACAATGGAGCAGCTCTCAAGGTCTTTCTCTGCCTCTCTCTTACAAATATAATACCACATTCCCGTCGATATTATTGAGATGCGGTGCGTAAACGCAGCCCCTCTCTCCCATTTCTTTTAACCTGTTAATGTGTATTGATTTGGGCCCACCGTGCAGGACCAAATGCACGGCTCGCTGTAGGGCTCTTCTGTTCGACTGGTGGAGCTGACTCTTCAAGCTTTCAAGAGCCAGAGTTTCTCTTCTTTTATCAAAGCTCAGAGCGTATACCGTGGGGGCTTTTTTCCAGGGTGGTGTTTGTTTATTTATTTATTTATTTTTTTTACTAACCAACGTGTTAGAAAAAAAAGAATGTGTCTCGATATGAATAATGATTTCCCCAGAAGCAGAGTCAAAAGGAAAGGTTTCTTGGAGTGCAAGCAGACGCTTCGAGCTGTCCATGCATTGACTCCGCATCGATTTGTTAATGTACCGTATTCATGTTTCTGCTGTTTATTTTGTCCGACATTTCTGACACATCCTCATGTGATTCTCCCTGCTGTGGTGACGAGCCGGTGAAAATGGAAAAACCTTGTTAAAAGAGGATTTGTGTTGTAGAAGTAGAAAAGATTTTGCACACAGTCAAGACCAAAATCAGCCAAAATGCTATGAAGACATTGGGCCCTATCTTGCACCCAGCGCAATTGACTTTGTACACCGACGCATGTGTCATTCCTATTTTGCATCCGCGCAAAGCACGCTTTTCCCTCCATAGAAGCACGTCGCTAAACTAGTGAATGAACTTGCGCTCCCTGGGCGGTTCAGCGCAAAAAAGGAGGCGTGTTCCGGCGCAAACAATCCCTGGTGCTATTCTGCTGTTCCATTAAACAATTGCGCCACTGACCAGAAAAAACCTAGTCTAAAGTCAGTGGCGCGTTGCGCGTTGTTCATTATGCTATTTTAAGGGCGCATGCTTGACCATAATGTATAGCGTGCACAACGCGCAAACACTTTGCTCATGTAATCTACACAGATGCAACAGTTATTTTTGCAAATCATAAATTGTTACACTAAAAAAAATATATATTAACACATTGTGGTGTGCCACGAAGATGTGAAAAAAATAGGCATAAATCTAGCTTACAAATTATTTAGGCTAATTGTAGTAATTAAGGATCAGACCTGTTTGCCCAATAGTGGCAAGGCATATATATATATATATATATATGGACATCTGACAAATTGGTTTGTCCGTCAAGAACCAGGAAAAAAAATCGACTGAAAAAATTAAAAACTGTTTAACCGACGCTATTTTGGGTGGGTTTCTCCCATCCCCATACAACACAACTTCTCTGTCTTTCACTCCCTTACGAAAGGAAAATATATTTACCAATATATTAGTTGAAATATATTTTAATAAATTGTAAATATATGGAATAATATATTGATGGTATTAGAAAATATATTATATATTCATGTAATATATTGCAAAATATACCAAATGATTGCCGCTTTCAATATATTGCAATATATTGAAAGATATAAATATGAATTCCCATATATGTTAATATATTTCCTAATGTATTGCATGAAATTTTCCAATATACTGCAATATATTTTTGTTTCGTTCGGGCTGCTCTTACAAGAACATCAGTCTCCTCGGCTGTGAACCGCTCCTGGCGTGCGTCTGGTAAATACGCCATAATAATAGCGACCCATAATGGAACTTGCGCACCTGCTTTTAAAGGGAATGTTGGATGCCGCTCTGATTGGTTTATTCACGTTACGCCCAAACCACACCTATGAATAATGAAGCTACTTCAGACCAACCCATTTTAGATTTGCGCGGGGCGCAAGAGACATTTATCCCGCTGGGAAAATAACAACAGCGCCGAGACCCGCCCACAAAGTTACTTGCGCTCCGCGCTTTGACACTTCCGTTTCAGATCGTTAAAATAGGGCCCTCTATGAGAATGTTTATTTAGAAATGATTCCAACATTATCAAAAAGCCATTAAACTTACTTTATTTTATCATAAAACATCCCATGTCAGTCTATATATTGCGTTTAAACAATTGTAATGTAAATTAAATTAAATGTAATTTTATTAAATTTTTTATTGTTTTTATATTGTTGTTTCTTTTAGTTGATTTTGAGTAAACAGTGTGAATATATATATATATATATATATATATATATATATATATATATATATATATATATATATATATATATATATATATATATATATATACTCGAATGGTTAGGGTCCAAAAAATATCCAAAAAGTCATTAAACTTATTTTCTTTATAAAACATTTTTTGCTGCTATGACATGGGTTAGTTCCCACGTCAGTGGATTCATTTTAAATATTGTGTGCATTAAAGCATTTTTAAAAGTAATTTTACATTTTTACTGTCTATAATTTTGTTTCTTTTAGTTAATTTTGAGTAAATAGAGAAAAATAGTAAAATATTTTTAAATGAATTAATAATTAAGTTAAAATTGTAACTTAATTATGTAAATTAGTACATTTGCCCTTTCTGTAAATTTTCCAGTTTCAGTTTTATATATATAAACACAAAACTTAGATTTTAAGTATGTAAATTATCTAAAAAGCCATTACAATAATTACATTACATGCTTTAAATTATTTTAAAATGTAATTTATTTACTATTTTGTTGTTCATTTTAGTTAAATTTAAAAAGTGAACATTTTTGTTTATTTAAAATATTACATATGCCATTCATCCATCATAATACTGTGTATCAATTTAGCACCAAGCAGTCAAAAGTATTGACTTCCGTATTATTGCGTTGTGGTGGTTTAATATTCCATTTGTCATACATTGAGATCTGCAGAATTTTGTTTTTTGTCATTCTAGATAACCTTCGGACGGTGATTTTCCTACTCTGGTAAATCTTGTACTCTTACACAACACACAAGTCACAACGGATGTTTTCTTTGTGGACAGTTGAGTTAGTCTTTGCTTTAAATGTTTCGTATCACTTCTTGGTCTGTTTAATTTCAGTCTAAAACTTGTATGATGTTGACCGAGCATGCTCCAATTGTACACACATTTGGCATTTGCTGAGTGTACAGGTATAACCAATAATGCATCCTAATTTATGATGTTGTGTTTTGTCCTTTTTCCATCTTGAAACTGATGTTGGATGCTATGAGCAGCACTCCACCTAATGTGAGCAGGTAAATGGATTCATATGTGTACTAAAACTCTTAGTTTTGCACTCAAAATGTCCTCTGCTGACTGTTTCTGTAAATGTCCTGCAGTAAACACGAATCTGGACTTGCCTCAGCATATGCTCATCGTTTACCGTCTGACATCGTGCTAAAGGAGGAACACACACTTTTCTCTGTAGTCGACTTCCTGTAGCGTGTGCCTCTCTCATCCATACCAGCACTATCTCAGATTCCTGTCTTATATCCTGTTGGACATGAAAGGCGGCGGGATGGGACCGCCGAGCTCCGAGAGAAGAGAGAAATCCCATGAGTCTTGTGGGCAGATGGAACGGGAGCGCATTGAAGGACGGGAATGTCGTCGGAGTGCTGCGGCAAGAAAGAGATCATTCCCTGCAGATGAAACAAACGTGTGAGGATGAGAGAGATCTTTGTGATCTCCACACGTGCGACAGGCTCAAAGTAACTACACAAACACGTCCGGTACTGATTTGTTTTAAAGAACATTTGAAAAATTAATGGTGGCCGTATTTTAGCATCATATATCATGAGCTTTTTTATAGGCTAGTACCACGCTACTGTTCAAAAGTTTGGGGCTGGTACGATTTTTTAATGTGTCTGAATGAAGTCTCTTGTGCTCTCCATTTATTTAATCCAAAATACAGTAATATTGTGAAATATTACAATTTAAAATAAGCATTACTCCAGCCTTCAGTGTCACATGATCCTTTAGAAATCATTCTAATATGATGATTTGCTGCTCAAGAAACATTTATTATGATTATTATCAATGTTGAACAGTTGCTGCTGCCTTATATTTCTGCCAAGTATTATAACATTATAAATGTCTTAACTGTGTTTTTAATCAATCTTGCAATTGGAAAAAATGATGGGAAAAAATCATGCTCATCCCAAACTTTAGAAACCTGCTTCTATATACATTACTATTCATATGTGTGTAGTGCGTTACAAAACATGTCTTCTTTTGCATTAGTGTGTAGTAGGAAATATCCATTTTACATTTCCAAACATTCCTTATGCAAATATTATATGAAGAGGCAGAAGCAAACGGAGACTAAAGCCATAATCCAGAGAAGAACTGTGGCAACATCTGCAAATTGCTCAGAACAGCTGACATGCAAACTACTCGTTCGAAAGGTTTCAAGCACTTAGGATGTTTTCAAATATGATGGCATGAATAGTTTTATATAATGTCTCTTCGCTTTCAAAACAGCTTTTTCCAAGGTACGCTTGCACTTAGTTTTTAGAGCAGTTTACAGGCAGTTCTCCGATATATTCTGGCTGTCTTAATTGCTTGTCTCTTCATGCTATTCTAGACTGGCTCGATGATTTGGAAATCTAAAATATTTTTTACTTACTGGTGCACTAAAGCAAACAATATGATCATCCTAAAAGAAATGAAGCATCTAAGATGCCTAAATTTGCACATATTTACAAATAGAAATAGATATATAGATACAAATAATGTAATAGTGTTGTGACCAAAACTTGATACAGTGGGAAACATGATGCACAAAACACAAAAAAGCTGCATTTAAAATTTGGGTAACACTTTATTTTACAGTCTCCTTGGGTTTGTGTATTTACTGTAGTAATAACTATGAATTGTGCATAATTACATGCAACTAACCCTATAGTAAGTACATGTAGTTAATTATTAATACTCAGTACTTAAATGCATAATTGCATGCACCGTAACATGGCCCTTAAAGGGGTGTTTGATTATAATGCACTTTTTTAACTTTAGTTAGTGTGTGATGTTGCTGTCTGAGCATAAACAACATCTGCAAAGTTACGACGTTCAAAGTTCAAAGCAAAGGGAGATATTTTCTTTTAAAGAAATCGTCTTTTAAAGACTAAAACGGCTGGTAGGGACTACAACAAGCTTATTCATGGGTTAATGTCATCACTAACCCCTCAAATTGACATAAACCCCGCCCCAGGAACACGAGAGGAAGAGCTGTCGTATCCTGCAGCCTATCTGGCAACCTCGAGTCAGGGAGGAGGGGGAGAGGGAATACACCTGCAGTACCAGTTTTGGCCACAATCTTACATACACTTCTTTGAAAGGGGTACTTCAGCGCTGGGAAGATGAATCTGTATTTAAACTGGGTCATTAATGTTGTAGAAATGTGAAATTATTTTTGAATTTGATGCTTTCTAGACTGAGAAAATTATTTTTGTCTAAAAGGGGATAAAAGACAACAATCAAGCCGCTGAAGAAGTGTCACAGCACAAACGCTGCTGGAGTCAGATTACATTCACCGTGTTGACTGAGCTGAATGATCTCTTGTGATGAGAGCTGAGGTAAACGCAACAGTTGTTCACAGAGCGTGTTTAGTCTGGAGCATTTTCAGTTCATGCCTTTGGAAGCTTAACTTTTAATAGGAATTAATTTGAGAAGTTGAGACACTCACTTTGCTCCGCACCGCTCCGTTAACATGAATGCCCGCAGCTGCCTGAGCTGAGTGCTGTGATTGAGATCCCACTCCCCATGGACGGGTTGAAAGCATGCGGAAATAGCTCCCATTGCTGTAGTCTTTAGCCTAAATCTCTTGTCTCAGGGGGACACTAATCCTATGAGACTGAGACGCTGCAAATCATGTGATTCTAGGTCAATGTTTTGGCTGTACGTCCATGATGCCCTCTGTCTGTAGGGAATAGTAAGATGGCCGCTCGAACATTTACAGTGGCTTGAGAACGCAATGAGCAATCCAGTCAATTTACAGAAGTCGCGCTTTATTTACCTGTGTTTGTGAGAGTCTTTTGCCCGAGTCTCTGTGATATTCTGCTCTGTTGGTGCAATTCTGTTTTTTCAACTCATTTTATCACCTGCCAGGTGAAAATCCGCTGAGCTGATAGTTCATTCCAACCTCGAGTACTAAAGTGTGAAGAACGCTGCTTTACTGCTGATTGTGTGATCACCCAGTGTCATATACATTTACCATTGGAAAAAACCTTCCTCTACCGATCTTTCAACTCCAACTCAGAGCTCACTCTTCCGCCGGTACTCGACTTGCGGACGGCCATTAATGGAAGCCAGTGATTATAGTTTATAAAGTTTGAAATATGGATATTTTTCTTCACATCAGAAGGCCTTTATTAAAGGGATAGTTCACCCAAAAATGTCAACGTGATGCTTATCTGCTGACCCCCAGGGCATCCATCCAACATGAAGGTGTGTTTGTTTCTTCAGGAGAACACAAATGAAGATGTTTAACTATAATGCATGTCAATGGGGTCTAATTCTAATTAAAATCTTAATTTGTGTTCTACTGAAGAAACAAACACACCTACATCTTGGATGTCCTGGGGGTCAGCAAACATCACATTTTCTTTTTTGGGTGAACTATCCCCTTTAACCCCCTGGAGCCATACAGATTACTTTTAAGATGGATGGATGCACTTTTTTAGGCTTCAAAATCTCAGACTCCATTCACTGGCATTATAAAGTTTGGAAAGTTTTTTTTTATATATATATATATATAACTCTTGATTGCGTCGTCTGAAAGAAAAAAGTCATATACACCTATAATTGTGAGTAATTTTTTTTTTTTTTGGTGAACTAACCCTTTAAAGCTACACTGAGTGACATTTTCCCCCATCTAGCGGTGAAAAGATTAACTCCTACGGTGGCCAATTTAGTCCAAGATTAACATGGCAATCCCCCTCTTCACATTCGACACGGTGCCATCAAGTGTTAAAAACGCAGAAGGCGAAGCTTGAATTTACGGGTATGTCCCTCTTTGGCTAATGTACTTTCAAGATGGAGGGGCAACATGGCGACCGGCATTCGAACCCCTCACCCGTATGTTTTTTCAATGGCATATGATAAACTTACGAGAATACTTTATTACTTGAAAGAAGTAAATATACATTAATTAGCACATATTTTTGAAAGAACTAAGTGTTTTTAGCTAAGAATAAACTAAAAAAGTTACACAGTGTAGCTTTAAGTTGCATTATTGTGTTCAATAATCAGTGTTATTCCCTTTCACACAGGCCTCGCGGAGGTTCACCCGTGCGAGAAGGAGCCAGAAAATAAAGAGGCTGGAGAGGCCGAGCAACATCACTGACCATGTAATTATCCACTCATGTCCCTGGGATGGCAGGCGCGATGCTCCCTGACATCTCTTCACCCGCCTTCACCTGTCACTCAACTCATGTTTCTGGCAGCCCTCGGCTGACCCGTCTCGCCCCTCCACCCCCCGTGACATCCACCCCCTTCCTCTGTCACCTTTCCCACCTTCCCTGTCACCCGTACGTGTCGACCAGTCTCATTTTCGAGTGAGAGGGCCACCCGTGGACGCGACATCTCTCTGTCTGCACGTCTCATTAGAAACAGCTTGGCTGTGGGGCTGACAGCACTAATCGAGCGAGCTCGACAGGAACCGGCCAATCTCCGTCTCTCCTGACTCGATCGGCCGAGATCTGCCCCGCTCGTGAACTTCCCCAACCGCTGGACGGAGGAGGAAAAAAAACATCTGTCCGCGAGCTAAGTGCAGTTTAATGGGATTTCGCATCAGTTTAGGCTGAAAGGGACGTTTTAAAGGAACGATGAACATTCGGCCATTATTTACTCGCCCTCATGAGGTCTGAGCCTGTATCCTGGTCTTTGGCAACACTTTATTTATTAACATTAGTAAATGACATTAGAAATAACAATGCAAAATACTTCTAAAGCCTGATCATTGTTACATTTTCTAATATGTGACCCTGGACCACAAAACCAATCATAAGGGTAAAAAATGTTTTATTGATATTTATGCATCATCTGGAAGATGAATAAATAAGCTTTCCATTGTTGTATGGTTTGTTATATTTGGCTGAGATACAACTATTTGAAAATCTGGAATCTGAGGGTGCAAAATAATCTAAATATTGAGAAAATCACCTTTAAAGTTGTCCAAATGAAGTCCATAGCTATGCATATTACTGCTAATAATATATATTTGATATATTTACGGTAGGAAATTTACTAAATATCTTAATATCCTAATGATTTTGGCATAAAAGAAAAATCAATGTATTGTGGGCTATTGCCACAAATGTGACTTATGACTGGTTTTGAGGTCCAGGGTCACATTATTATTAAAATGTAATGCACCTGAGCTGCATGAACTAACAATGATAATTATTTAACTTTTTTTTTCTTTCTTTTTTTAAATGGTCAGTGTTAGTAAATGCATGAACTAATGGGAATTTATTGTAAAGTGTTACCGAGATTTCTAGAAGAATCTTCATGCATCTCTTTACACAACAATGACTTCAAGCTCCATGAATGAGACATTAATATAGTCGTTTTATGGACAATCATAAATATTCATGGTCTAAAACATGATGTTTTAACTGATGCATATTAACAACATCTCTATTTGTAGGACAGAAGTTTGTGTAAGACAAAACGGTTTGTTTATTTATTTATAAAAAAATAAAAATATATATATAAGCTTTTGTTTTTTTCTGCATATTTAAAATTCTTAATATATATATATATATATATATATATATATATATATATATATATATATATATATATATATATATATATATATATATAATGAACTTAATGCATTATTTTTGATTAAGTTAATCATAAATACTACCACATTATTATGACTTTGTCACTATCATGTACATTTTATATTTATTTTCATCATTACTATGGTTTAAAATGGTTCACATTAATTCTTATTAATTAATTCAACTATTCATTATTATTTTGTTTATTTTATTAACTTATAGCAATATTATTAACTTGTCATAAATACACATTAATGACTCAATAATCATACTGCATTCCTGTACAATATTTCAAGATTGTTTTACATTTTTATTTTTATTTAGATTTAACCTATTTTTATTTTATTATTTCAACTATATTTCAACTTAAACAATATTTCAAGATTTTTTATTTTTAATGTTTTATTTTTTATTTCAACCAATTTTTATTTTATATTTATTTTATTATTTATTTTATTATTATTTTATTAACTTATATTATTTTCAACGTGTACAAGATTTTTAACATTGAATTTTTAATTGTATTTTATTTTGACCAATCTTTTATTTTTTTAGATTTATTTGATTATTTTAACTTATATTAGTTATATGGTGCTCTTTTGTCCGTCATGTATTTTTCCTTTCAGTTATTAGCTTCATGGTGTGTTTTGTTGTTGTCGTTTTTGGATACCAGCAGCCAGGTTTGCGATGAACAGATGCAGCGTGAGGAAAAAATGAAAGCACACAGGTTCACATCAGCATTTATTTTGATCACAGTGTCTCTTGGCCTGAATGAAGCTCCTCAAACATGTAGTTAGATCTGATATTAGCATCGGCCTCTTCTTGTGTACTTGCCTGTAACTGCACCAAACTCATCAAAGCTTCAGCAACTGATGGAGTATGCAGCGTTTTCTGCCAGCAAACAAAAAAAGGAGGTCAATTGCGAGCCCTGCAGCTGTGTAGATTAGCAGACATTATGATGAGAAGCTCAGGAGAATACGAGATCAGCTTTCAGATGGCCTTGTGCTGGTTCAAAACAAAGACACTGAGTTAAACAGGCTTTGTTTGTCCTTGAAGGTTCAGCGTTAAGAGTTGAGGCTGCGTTTGATGTGCGTGATAAACAAGCTCATCATCGCGCGTATTGTTGGTCTTAACAATGAGTTTCTAAAAAAGAGCGAAAAAAGTCACGATTTAAAAAAAAACTGAATGAATTAATTAAATCCTGTGAATGCTGCAGATCCAGAGTGAGCTGAGAAATTCCAGCATGAATATTCATGAGGACGTGTGACCCTGGGCAGGATGTAGATCGAGTGCTATCCCAGCATGCCCTGCTGTGAAGGAACTTGATCAGATCATCATGTGTTCTCATGTGAACGACAGAAAAAAGTAAGTACATATTTCATTTTATTTGACTGATTACTGTATAATGTAAAACTATTATGCTGTACGGAAGGTGATGGTATCAGATAGTAAATATACTGTGCTATAAAGGCCATGCTACGAAATGATTTACATAGTACATATTATTAGTAGTAGATATGATATTATCATGTCTGAAGACATGTTTTAACTGATGCATATGCGCATATTTGTACACATCTATATATGAAGTACAGAAGTATCATTTTATTTTATTCCTTCCATTAACCTAGGGATTTTTAAAGTTAATCACAAATACTATCACATTATAACATAATGGTACTTTTCTTCTTATTATTATTATTTTATTATTTCATTTAGTAATATGATTACTATTTAATAAATATTTAAAATGTTATTATATTTAATTATTATGTTAATAAAAAAACTACCACAAAATTATGACTTGTGTCCACATCCTGGTACTGTCCTGTACTTCCTTTTATTATTAGTATTTTATTTTGTAATATTATTACAATTAAATAAATATGTAAAATATTAATTATTATTTTTCATTATTAAGTTAATCATAAAAACTACCACAAAATTATGACTTGTCAATATCATGGTACTTTTCTGTACTGCTTTTTATTATTAGTATTTTATTTTGTAATATTATTACTATTAGATAAATATGTGAAATATTAATTATTATTTTTCATTATTAAGTTACTTGTCAATATCATGGTACTTTTCTGTACTGCTTTTTATTATTGTTTCATTTTATTTAGTAATATTATTACTATTAAATTAATATTTAGAATATTAATTATTATTTTGTTTATTTTATTAACTTGTTAATATTTTTACAACTATGTCAATATCATGGTACTTTTCTGTACTGTTTTTTATTAATATTTTATTTTATTTAGTAATATTATTACTATTAAATTAATATTTAGAATATTAATTATTATTTTGTTTATTTTATTAACTTACAGTAATAGTAAATGTTAATATTTTTACAACTATGCCAATATCATGGTACTTTTTAGTGCTTAATTTTATTTGACTCTTTTATAAACATTATTGTATTGTATTAACGTACGGCATTATTATTAAGTTATGACACAAAAAAAAAACGATAACACTTTACAATAAGGTTCCATTGGTTAATGCATTATCTATTAACTAACAATGAGCAATATTAATCTTGGTTAACATGTATTAATAAAAATACAGCTGTTTTGGTTGATTAGTTAATTTTAACAGATGCAACTTTTGATTCAAATCATTTATTAGTAAATGTTGAGATTAATAAATACTTTACAAGTAGTTTTCATGCGTACTGATGTAGTAATCTTAACCGATCTCTCTCATACCAGAAAGGACGCCCCGAATGTAGTGGTTCAGGACTTTTATTTCTTATTTTATCATTATTTGAATACCCTTTCTATGTAAAGCACTTTAAATGTATGAAATGTGCTACTGAAATTGTCAATGCATGTGAACAATCATGAACAAACTATGAACGGCTGTATTTGTATTAACTAACATTGGTCCCATATTGGCCCCACTTTATATTAGGTGGCCTTCACTACTATGTACTTACATAAAAAAATAAGTACAATGTATTTATTGTGTTCATGTTCTTTTGCAGAACACCTTTGCTGATATTGAGGTGGGATACAGGTAGAGTTAGGGACAGGTGTGGTGTGTGTGGGTCAGTTTAATGGTAGGGTTATGGGTAATGGAAGTGTCAAAAGTGTAATTACCAATGTAAGTACAGAAATTAATTACAGACGTAATTGCATGCAGGCATTTTTTAAAAATGTAAGTACAATGTAAACATGTACACAAACACGTGCATTGTATCAAATGATTAATTACAATGTTAGTACATAGTAGTTAAGGCCACCTAATATAAAGTAGGCCATAAATATTAATAAATACTGTAACAAATGTAATGCTACATGTTAGTAATGCATCAGTGTGTTAACAAATGAGAAGTCTTGCTCTTCTGTGCAGAACAAGTGTGTTTCTTAAAGTCTTTCATCTCTCGATATGACTTCAATCCCTCCTTAAATGTGGGATTTTTCTGCTGTTTTATCCTCCGCAGGTGCAAATCCTAAGTCTGAACAACAAAATAAAACCATTAGGATTTAATCAACGAGCGTATGCATGATTTCTCTGAGTATATCGCTCCTTTAAACTCCTAATATCACAGCCGCCTGCCTCTCGGTCCCATCACACGTTTTGGTAACAGCCGGACGCCTTAAATGAAACACCAGGCTCTGCTCGACACACTTTCTTAGGATTGGGTGCAGAACATCTCCATGCTAACTGTGTTCCCCGACTCGCCTCCGTCTCCAGAGTTAGTTACCGCGGCCTGTGAAAATGCAGGAGGGAAACTATTATCTTTAGTCGGTGTGAGAGTCTGGCGCGCTGGAGTACGCCGCCTTCATTTTCCCAGTCAGCAGGTGTCCTTGCAGGGTTATAATAGGCCTTACATGTGTAATTAACACGTGGAAAGGCGAGCGGGACCCGTCGCGCAGGGACAGCAGGAGAAAGCGCTCTCATTCTCCTCTTCAGCTTCTCCTCCTTTTTCTGGATGTCACTCGCTCCCTCTCTCTCGACGCGAGCACACTTACAAACGTCTCCCTCTCACCTCCTCTCTCACTCTTGCTCTCTTTCACACGCGCTTTGTTCTCCTCTTTCGCTCGTTCCCTCGCTTTCACTCGCCATCTCCCACCTCGTCCTCTTATTGATGTCTCCTGCGCTTCTCTTGATCTCTTGTTCTCGACCCCTCTCTCTTTTCCGGGAGCTGTAAAATGGTGCGCGCTCCACGTCGCCGCTTCCAAGAACTGGGAAAGACAATGGAAGACGCCCTTTAAAAAGACACGGAGACGTGAAATGTGCAAGACCACGGTGCATTAGGGAAATGAACACGGTGTTAAATCTATGCCTTGATTCGGGACATTTATAAGGCCGGATTGCATGTATGTTTTGCAATCCCAGAATGCATTGTGGCAAGCTCCAGGAAAAAAATGTCTCTGATATGGCAGACTAGTAGTGAGAAATGTTTGTGATGGTGTAATTTTGGTAACTTCAGTTAAGGGTTTAATTCTCGCTGTTAACTAGTTGCTTTTTAGCACGCATTACTAGGATATTTTGGGGGCGGCAGTGGCTCAGTGGTTCATGTAGGTTGTCTACAAACCAGAAAGTTTGGTGGTTCAATCCCCGGTTCCACCTGACCAAGTGTCGAGGTGTCCATGAGCAAGACACCTAACCCCAGCTGCTCCCGACGAGCTGGATGGCGCCTTGCATGGCAGACACCGCCGTCGGTGTATGGATGGGTGAATGTGAGGCAACATGTAAAGTGCTTTGGATGGCCATAGGGTCTGTTGAAAACGCTATATAAATGCAGTCCATTTACCATTTACCATATTTTATGTTTTTTTAGTACTTATAAAGTACATATTAATGCCTTATTCTGCATGACCATATTCTACATCCCTTAATATATACCCAATACCTAAACTTAACCTTATTAATTAATAATAAGCAGTAATTAGGAGTTTATTGAGGCAAAAATCATAGTTAATAGTTAGTTATATTGGACTCTAAATCTAAATACTGAGAAATATTGGTAAAATGTAATTTTAATTTTTCATATTTTTATATTTTATTTTTCTGCATGTATAGGTGTTTCAAAAGTGGATATTAAAGATGAATAATATTTCATATATGAAAGCATTGTTAAAATTATTGTAACTATTTATTGTAGCTATTTTTAAAATACCTTGTCAAATACAAAAATATTTTTAAATAGTTTTTGTAGTTTCTAGACCCAGATTTTAAATTAAAATATGAAATGATAATTTCATTTTTAAATATATAAGCTGAACAATATTTACTGTGTGAACATGAAATCTTCCTTTTAACTTTAAGTTTTTGTTTATTTTTTAATTTAATTTAAATGAAACAAGCAAAATAAATGATTTGTTGTGAGAATTATTATCAGTATTATTTAATACAGGGCCCAAAGTGACCGTGGTTGAAGAAACACTCATACAAGACAAAATCAGAAATGCTTTGTTGCAATATCTAAATATTATTCAAAAATAAAGTGACTTAAAGTCTAGCTTCGTTTAGGCCATCCTCAGTGGGGAAAGAAAATGTAAAAATTAAAATGTTTTTTTTCATGCAATTCTAACAAATATTAGGTCACACTTTATATTAGGTGTCTTTAACTACTATGTACTTACATCCAGTAATAAGTACAGTGTACTTCATGTGTTGATGTTGTATTGCAACACACTTAGGTGGCATACGGGTCAAGTCAGGGACAGGTTTGGTGGTATGGGTGGGTTAAAAGGGAAGGTTAAGCAGTGAACCTTCAGTGAACTTTAATTACAGAAACTAATTACAGATGTAAATATAGCTGCAAGCAGCAATTATTGGGGACCAAGCTCAAAAAGGAACAATGTGACATTCAAGCATGGCTGGGAGCTTCAGAAAAAACTGCAGCAAAAGCATTTTTGGAAATTTCAGTATAACTTTGATCTCAAGGTGGTGCTGTCTTGAAACGTTTGAGTAACTTTAGGGCATGGTCCCAATTACACATACCAAGTTTTGTCACGATACGCTAATGTGTTCGCAAAATACAGCATTTTACAACAAAAAACTGTACTGTAGTTAGTGGTAATTTCACATTTTGTTCAATTATAGCGTGTGCCACAAAGAGTGCACTCATACATACCTGTGTCAAAGGCTGTGAAAATATCAAAAAAAAATTTAGGAGTTATAGACATTTGTATTTATGAACATAAAACGTGACCTGTGTCCATCTTTGATTGCATTTTTTGCCACTTTGATTGAAATTTTGTCAACTTGCTATGGTGATTTTGTCTCGATTGGAATAAGGGTTTTGAAAATATTTCGCATTTTTTAAACGCTAAATAAAGTCATACAAACCATAAGGCGAAACACAGCATGCTTGGTATCATTTCAGTAATAAAAGTCTAAATCTTTAAAATGCATCCAAATTACAGCGAAGCGCAACGATACGGGGCTCTGCAGAGGTCAAAAAGGATATAAACAGTACATTTTACAGCGATCTCTTCTTGAAAACTCAAGAGATGTGGATTCAGACAGCAAATTAAATCACCACACGACCATGGTGTTTGTCTAAAAACAGTAGGTAATTCATCTGAGGATTTTTACGCGGGTGGTGGGAGGAAAACACTGACATTCTGGATTCAGACGGCAATAAAATCACAGACCAGCCCCTTATGACCCCACGAGAAATAATTACCGTCCGAATAGGGCTATAGAAACATGCTAATGTCACTGAACGCTGTGGTGAGTTGCATAAGCATTGGCTGTGTCTTAAGAACTAGTCTGACCAACTAGCAATTCGTTTGGGCTAATCAGTAAAAAAGCAATGACCAGTCTTGGTGAATTTTCTTTTTTATCTTTAACTTGTAAGACTAGTCTAAGCGGTTTCTGCAGCCGGCCACTGGAACCACAGTCTGTCCATAAGCCCTGATGTTTGAGTGACTTTTGGAATGGCTGGCTATATAAATCACTCATTTATGAAGTTCTGTTTGAGTTCGATCACTGTCAATACAGGCCTAGGCAGAAAAGCAGCTCGTTTGGTTATGGAAGGGAGCTGATATAAAGAAATCCCCCCCAAACCTCCCGCTGAGCGAAGCAGCGAGCGTCTGACAGAGCCCCTCTTGCAAAACCTGTAATTAACCGCCGATACATTAATTAAGAGTTAACGCGGAGAGAAAGGCTGTGGTCTAATTGAGGCCGACGTGGGTTGTAATTAGAGCTATAGTCACACATTGAGATTTTATGAATGAGTGACTTTGCCAGGTTTTGACGCCTTCTCGTTCTCGTGCACCAGCCACTAGCTGTTATTAGCCCGTGTGGACGTGAAGAAGACAATATGTTGCGGGTAATTTTTTTTTTTTTTCAATCCAAACAGCAGATTTTTTCTCCAGGCTTTCTCTGACTCTCCCTGTTGTTAATTAGGGGTGTCCGACGCGTGGGGGAAGGAGGAGGTGGAAGCTGGGAATCCAATTATTTCTTTCTTTTTTGCCCCAAACGTTTTTTTTTTTTCTTCAGCCGTGTCTGGCGGGAAAGAGGTGGATGAGCTGCAGAGATGCGGACAAGGACAGTGTGATGTCCAGGACAGAGTTAAAGGAGTTTAGGGAGGCCGTAAGCTTTCGTCACGTGACTGTTCGGATGTTTTCATGCTGAGGTGAACAGGAACAATTTATATACAAATTTAGAGAAATTAACGTGTTTTGTGACTTAGGGGTTTTGTTTGTTTGTGTCAGTTAATTCACACAGGACAAAGCTTCTTCACTTTACATAGAATAAGCACATTGCAGTTTTTAAGGTTTCCAAAAGAAGTGTTTAGCATCAAATAAATGAAAGAAGTGATTTATTTGATCAAAAAATACAGCAAAAACAGAAATATTATGACATTTTTTTACCATTTAAAACATCTATTTTCTATGTGAATATGTTGTAAAATGTAAATTATTTCTATATTTTTATATCTAATTATTTTATATATATATATATATATATACATACATCAAAAATCCATCAAATTTATTTGAATAATAATTCATTCAATAATTCCTATTAATAATTCAATTATTATTATTATTCCCATATTATTGCAATTATGAATTAAGAATTTTAAATATGTAGAAAAAAAAAAGCTTAATAAAACATTTGCATGAATCTTAATGGAATATAGATAAATTATTTGTTATTAATTAGTTATATATATATATAAACTAATTAATAACAAACAGATAACTAATAAATGTGTAATATATATATATATATATATATTTACATAAAGATTCTTAAAACATTCTCAGTAAATTTCACAGAAAAAATACAGCATACACATTTGAAATGACTTATGGTGAGTAATGTCAGAAACTTTTCCTTTAATTTTTAATATATTGATTAGAATTAGCTGTAATTTGTGAATTAAATCTTCATTGTAGGGGTGACTAGTTTTGGATTTAAAACGAATGAAATCAGATAATGTCAAAGCAACTTTTTGAATAGTTTTATTTTACTTTAAACCAGATGAATTAACTGTGCATGTGTTTCTCTCTCAGTGTGAATAGACCTTTGGTCCATGATTTGTTTCTCTCTCAGTGTGAATCACCCTTCAGTTGTGTGTAAGTGAGACTCTCCAGAATAAACTGAAGGCAGACGTTCCTTCTGCAGTGCCTGGTAACTAAACACCTTTAACAAATGATCTCTTCAAACATAACCCCTAAAGTAATAATCTTTATTCTTGTGTCAATGACAGTCACATGTAATATCTCTCTGTGTGTTTTGGCCCAAGACCAACTGGTTTTGTTTTCAAAACAATTAAAAAGCGATGAGGATGAATCCCTCCGGTCTACAGATGTGCTGCTGGTGTGTAAGAGCAGAAGATGAGCATGTCTCTTACACCTCTGGTGCCGACCCGAGGTCAGCGGCTCCTGTGACGTGATTTACGAGTGTTTCCTCCTGCCCGGAAGTCCAGTAGCCGTCGCTGATGTTCGCGTTCCCTCCTCTCCTCCACTCCACCTCTCATCAGCTCGTTTATCACTTCCTCAACCACATCGCTTCACCTCGTCTGAAAGACCCACTTCAAAGGCCTTGCTGATCCATGTGCGTCCACAGCGAGAGAAAAGGTCTTGAGAGAAGGCCTTAATCTGAGTCACACTGCTCCATTGATCTTCAGGCAGTAGCTTCAGTTGTCATGGCCCGCTTGTGTGTGATTGTAAACCTGGCGAGCTTCTTGGAGGCTTTAGGAGACCCAGCGAGGACTCTTCCCCCACCAAGGGATTTGAGGAGCTGCCTGGAAGAGCCTGTCAGCTGGAGGTCGTAGTGGAATAATCCATTCCTGGATTCAGTGAGTTTGTTGAGTTTGATGATTGCATACAGTCCTGATTAGCAGAAGTCTATCTCAGAATAATCTCTCTCTCTCTCTCTCTCTCTCTCTCTCTCTCTCTCTCTCTCTCTCTCTCTCTCTCTCTCTCTCTCTCTCTCTCTCTCTCTCTCTCTATATATATATATATATATATATATATATATATATATATTCACAGGTCAAGCATTTCACTGACAGGTACAGTGAATAACACTGATGATCTCTTCATCACGGCTCCTGTTAGTGGGTGGGATATATTAGGCAGCAAGGCCAAGGCTCATTGATGCACGTTAGGAGCGAAGGCTGGCCTGTGTGGTCCAATCTAACAGATGAGCTACTGGAGCTCAAACTGCTCAAGAAGTTAATGCTGGTTCTGATAGAAAGCTGTCAGAATACACAGAGCATCTCAGTTTGTTCTGTATGGGGCGGCATAGCTGCTGACCAGTCAGGGTGCCCATGCTGACCCCTGACCCCGCCGAAAACGGCAACAGTGGCATGTGAGCATCAGAACTGGACCACAGAGCAATAGAAGAAGGTGGCCTGGTCTGAGGAATCATGCTTTATGTTTCGATCTAATCTATCTATCTATCTATCTATCTATCTATCTATCTATCTATCTATCTATCTATCCATCCATCCATCCATCCATCCATCCATCCATCCATCCATCCATCCATCCATCCATCCATCCATCCATCCATCCATCCATCCATCCATCCATCCATCCATCCATCTATCTGTCTGTCTGTCTGTCTGTCTGTCTGTCTGTCTGTCTGTCTGTCTGTCTGTCTGTTATTTATTTATTTTGTTCTTATTTGTATCTTAAAAGTTGAAAAAGTGCAATACAAATATACTATAATGCAATTTTAATACATTTAATAGTATGTCTTTTTCTCCTGGGTATATTTTGATCTAATTATCTAAATTTGTATTTATTTATTTTGTTTTATTTATCTTGAAAAATATGTTAATTGTTAAGTATTGTATGTAAAAGCCACATAAAGAATCTCTTTTTCTAAAAATCCTTTCTTTTCACAGAAATGAATACAGCGTAGTAGAGCTTTGGAAAGGCACAAGGATGAGTAAATAATGACGGAAACTATTCCTTTATTTTTTTGACAACTTTAGTAATTTGTTACAAAGTGGTACAACAAACATTTACAACTGGACCTTGCATCGTGGAATGTAGTATACTTAAAAAATCTAGTGTATTAAGGTGGATTTACATAACCTGAGGGATATGCTGACAACACAAACACTGGCGAGCGCCGGATCCAGAGAGACGGAGATGATTCTGCTGAGCTCGTGTGCTTATGGTTCAGAGTCGAGGCGAGCCTTGAGGGAAGACGGTCATTAGGGCAAAGGTCAAAGGCCTTCAGTGTCTTTCTGCCCAGTCATCAATCTCAGAATTCAGCTGATCCTACACAAGGGGTCAAGGTTTGGCTGGACAGCAGGGTCCAGTTAGCCACTGGAGGTAGATGATGGCCAATAAAAAGCTGTGCAATCATTTTATTTGCAAGAACACACCAATTTCAAATTTTTAACCAAGAGATATTTTGCCACCCTTTTTTTCACAGAGCTCCACGATGCCATCAGCCGATAGAGACGAATGCGGACGCTGACAGATGCCTCCAGGTACTTATGCTCCATATTTCTCTCTTGCACAATGCATGTTATAGATTCTCACACTGATATATCAACATTGCACCTGCTAAAACGTGGCTCTTTTGCTTCCTTTCCAACTTTGGAGCTCACAGTCGCAAACACTCCCTTAAAACACTGCTCTAGCTCTTCAACAAATAATGGACCAAGCGCATCCGAATCAAACCACCTCTCGCCCCAAACCATAATTTTGTTTGGCCATTTCAAGGCCACCAGTGACACTAATAGCCATGCTTGTTTCACCACGACTACTTTCAGGCGGTCAACACACTCCATCAGCTCTCTCTCAAGACTCCATTTGGACTTTCATCTTCAGAAAGCATTTTTTCTTCTCAAATATCCACCTTATTTCGCCCCCAGCGAGTGTGTTTCGTACCGAATGCGGTTTGATGCTCGACGTCTCTGCCTATTAAACGTAGCCTGTCCTATGGCCTACTGACAGACATCAGTGTAGGTTGAGGGTCTTTGGATGCAGTTGAATATTTTTAGCTTCTGCCCCTCAGAAAGCTTCTTAATTATCAGGATCAAAGGTTCAGAGGAGGCGTTAAGTGTTGGGAAGCCTGGCTCTTTGATCAATCACATACTAGCCTTTCAGTAAATTGTGACTGACACCAAGCTGCCTTTTGAGTTCATTTTTCTTGAAATAAACCGTATTGTGGCTTTCGTTTACCTGGGTAAATGTTTGAGAGCGGAGCTGTTTGAAGTAAGCAAAAGATGCATGTCATTTCTGTCGACTTTCCGCTGTGTGTTTCCTCATAAAAGGATTTCTTGCCCCACCAAGGCCGGTTGGAAAGAGGTTCCTAATCTTACCTGAAAGAAAACGAATTTGAGCTGATTATTTGAAGTGGACCCGGGTCAGACACTGCAGGATATGGTTTATGCCTGAGATGTTGGAGTGAGCTCACTGTCTTACTCTTTGTTATTACGCTGAAAGCCTGCACTGAGCACTGGATATGACCGTTTTGTGTGTTATTATCTAAAATGTGCTCTCGCTGGGAATCAGCCTTTCCCGTGTCCCATCAGCTCCTCCTAAAACACACGTGAGCATGGACGATGTGTTTATCATCAAGTAGACTTCAATTTGTCTTTGAGCACTTTTAAATCTGTTGTTCGAGAACATGTCAAATGTTTCAAAATTATTTTATTTGACTTTTTTTTATTTGATTTTTGTGTTCATGCTTTGTTTTCAACTTTATTATTCAAATAGTTTTTATTGTTTTTTTATTTTTTATCTTTCGCTGTGGTTTTGGTGCTTAGTATTCTAAGACCTTGTCCACACGAACACAGGTATTTTTATAACCGTGACATTTTACATGGTTTGGCCGTTCGTCCACACAGAAACGCAGTATCGGGTCACTGAAACCGAACATTTTTGAAAACCCCTGCCAGGGTGAGGTTTTTCAGAAACGCCGGTTGCAGCGTTGTCGTGTGGACGGTAAAAACCGCCGTTTTTGCCTTGCGACGTCAGAGTCTGCGCCGGTATCCGCTGTGTTTGACGTCAGATTGTTCGCCGCTGACTGCTTTGTTGACGTCCCTATGGTTGACGATTCTGTGCAAATGGCGGACGTAGCCCACATATTGCTGATAGTAACTGTGCTAACAGGGCTGCTTGTATCATGTGCACAGATACATGCTCAGGTATATTACATTGCGGAACAGAGGCGTCAGAATGAAATTCTAGGCTTCTGATTGGCCAACATGCCTTTACGATTAGGGTGATATCGACGCCTGCTGGGGTGGCATGCTCTTGACAGCGCTTGATAGCGGGTTTTTGCGTTTTCATGTAGACGGAGATTTCTTTAAAACCGAGTATGTGTGGACGGGATTTTTTTTTTTAAACGCAGGAGGAAAAACTCCGGTTATAAAGATACCCGTGTCCGTGTGGACATGTAAGGGATAATGTACACCCAGCCGGTTGTTATCGCAGAATAAACCCCGACAGAGTGATCAGGACCCCGACGCGAAGCGGAGCATCACTCTGAAGGGGTTTATTCTGCAATAAAAACCGGCTGGGTGTACATTATCCCGCTTATTACAACAGCTACTAGTCTCAAATAAATGATTATTAGACACAAAATATTGTCTCGAGATTAAATATTTTATTAGCTCTTAAACAAAGCTTCCGCGAAGGAAAACAGTTCCACCCTGCTTTAAGCCTTTATCTATTGCTGCTAAATATTGAAAATGAATGCTGAAAGGGTTAGTTCACCCAAAAATGAAACCAAGCCTATGATTTACTCACCCTCAAGTTATCGTAGGTGTATATGACATTCTTCTGTCAGACAAATACAATCGGAGTTATATTTAAAAAGTCCAGGCTAACGTTAATCCCAGCAGTAGTTGTAGTTGTGTTTGAAGTCCATAAAAAATGCAGCTGTCCGTCAAATAACGTGCTCCACACGACTCCGATGGGTTAATAGAGCCTTCTGATTCCAATCGATGCGTTTGTGTAAGAAAAAGATCCATATTAAAAACGTTATAAAGGAAACCTGCCTTGATGTCTTCCATTGTAACCCACGACTGTTTAAGCCACAAGATGGCGCCAGCGTTAAGCATAGAAGCAGTACCGGTCAAGATAACTCGTAGTGCCCGGATGAGCGGGTGTTATCTGGAAATAACATACCGCTGGAATGCGCGATTGACCAATCAGAATCAAGTATTTCACAGAGTCGTGTAATAAGGCCTAATATTTGATAACTGGATTAATCAAATGTATATTTTATTTTATTTTAACCTTTGCTTTGGTTTTGGTGCTTCGTTTTCAACTTTAGTACTGTACATTTTTGTTCACTTTTTTTCTTCACTTAAATGATTAACTTTTACATATTTTATTTTATTTTTTTCTCTGTTTTCAACTTTAACTTTGTTTTCAACTTTGTTATTTATTAATTCAACTCGTTAGTGGATATTTCAATATGAATATTTAATTTATGAAAATTTTGTGTCAGATATCCAGAATAGTTTTAAATTGTAACCCTTCTTATCAAATGTGTATTAATTTAACACTCTTTCTGAATTATTATAAACGGGCACTGTTTGATCTGTTATTTGGGTACAGTGCATGTATGATGTATCACATGATTTCTTCAGTTTCTCTTCTAAATCCATGGTGACTACAGGAGGAAAAATCTGCAAACTGCTTCCCAATGAGGATAACCTCTGTGGATAACCTTTAAAACAGATATTGTATGCGCATAGTTTTTTCATCTGCAGCTGTCCTGTGAAAACAGTCACACGATCCACTTCTGATAGATCTGAGGTCTGGCTCTTCGCCTGAAGGCTCGCAGGACCCGCAAACGTCCGCATATGGGACGGATAAAGAGGCTGTTTCTTGTGGTGTGTGGGGATGTTGACACCTCTGATGTCTGCTGGTGTAAAGTTGCTGCTGAACGGCAGATCTTCACGCTCTTCTTCTTCTTCTCCCTCCTCAGAGCGCTCAGCTTCTTCCAGGCTTGTTCTGACCTTTCCCAGCATTATTTACTTCAGCCGCAGATGAATCATGCTTCTCAGAGACGGTTTCAGGGATGCTGATCAGCGCTGGACGCTTCCTGAGGGAGCAGGTATAGTCTCACCTAAATAAGAAGCCTGCTTTGTCTTTATGTCTCCTGCTTGGCAGAAAACTATCAGCATCAAATTTAGCAACCGATTCTGGCTAATAACGGCCCACTTAGACGGGGAATTGCCATCTGATTGACATGTTACATTTGGGGACGGGTAAATCTACAATTAATGATACCACAAAAAACACACCAGCAATGCCACTCGATCTATCAAACGTAAATCTTTTGTTTATTTTAGGCTCTTTTTTGATGCTTTTCCATTTTGTGAGTATTCTAATAGGTTTCTTTTATTTTGAAACTATTTCAAATCCCTTAATTAGCTGCATTTTAATCTCATGGAGGTTTTTTTCCCGTTAAATAAAGGTCTAATAAAGTAATTGATTCGTTGGGTGTGATGACTAGTCGTGGGTCACATGACTTCATTGCTGTGTGCTGTGTCTCAGAAACTGTGGAGGAGCAATAGATCTGACATTAAAGGTGCAGTGTGTTGGCCTGACAAGCCAGACCCACATCAAGATGTTTGGTCTGGAAACTCACCGTAGACAGGGCTCAATCCGAGGGGCGGGATAAACGGTTGTCTTTCAAACTCCCTCTGCACACGATAGGATAGCGCTACCAGATTAAACATTCGTCGTATCCGGTCGGCAAAACTCCGAACACATCTTCCCTTCTTAAGAACAACTTCAGTGCCGTTCTTTGTTCTTTTCTCAGAGAAAAGCTTAACTCCAAGTCTTCCAGAGTCGCGGCCAAAGCTTATTAGAATTTTGAAAGACCGCAGTTCGCCAGTTTTTGTGTTTACTAGTAGCACGCAAACGCTACTCTGCCGTCACTATGTTAAGCCCCGCCCACCGACTCACGATGTGATACACGATGTGATTGGCCTGAGTTTGGTTTTTACAGCTCAGAAGTGTATTGAGAGTTGCTAGACGGCACTCGCAGCAGATTAGATTTGCTGCCGCTGGGGCGCGTCTAGATTTCTAGTTTAGCAGTGTGTGAATTATAGCGTCATCTAGTGGTGAGGTTGGGAATTGCAATCACCCACCACTCACCCCTCCCGTTCGACGCATATACAGAAGCTACGGTGGCTGAAACAGGACAAAGATATCACCACCTGAGACAGCAGAGAGTAGAGAAGAGAACTTCTCTGCAGAGAAGTTTGTCCGTATAAGGCTACCGTAGAAACATAACGGCGTTTTCACTGTAAGGGACCCATGGTGTGTGTAGATAGAAATGGTTTATTCTAAGTTAAAAAAAACATAACGGTTCATTATGTAAGGTCTTTATACACCCCTGAAAACATAGTTATGTATATTATATTGCATTTCTGTCAATAGATCCTCATAAATACTACACACTGCACCTTTAAGCATCAATTAGCTAAATCACTGTTTATGCTTTGTGTGGTTAGAATATGTTTTTTCAATATTTTATCCTCTTTTTTAACCAGAAAACAGCTTATAATACAGCATGGGGTTCAAATTTATAATAATTACAAAAACATTATTATTAGTCACTGTTACACTGACTTAAAATAAACATTGCATTATTTTTTTTTTTTATTTTTTTTTTTTTAAGCCAGAAAAAAAGATAGTTATTATTAAGTCACTGTTTCACTATGGCTTCTGTTTGGATAGTTATTTTATTTTATGAATGTTTTGTGTTTATTTATTCCCAAAAACTTCACTATTGTTATTAAGTCACTGTTTCACTATGACTTTTTTTTTAATCCAGAACACGTAAAATGTATTCATATTAATTATTAATTATTATAAAGTCACTGTTTTTTTTTACCTTTAAAATATTAGGGTTTAAAATATTTTAATACAATAATAATAAATTTACTGTAAATTTCCCATAATAATTATTCTTAAGGATTCTTTTATTTTTGGGTGGTGTTTTGGATGTTTTCTGTAGTTTTATTTTGAATCAGTTTTGTGTGTCCCTTAATTAGCTGCCCTTTAATCTCAGTGAGCTGCCTTGGTTAAATTAAAGGTCTAATAAAGCAACCGATTAGTCGTGTCGGTGTTGACTAGTCGTGGGTCGTGTGACTTCAGTGGTGTGTGTTGTGATTCTTTTAGATTCATTAAAAATGACCCACCATACTGTAATTCAGAGGCCTCAGCACTTCTGAGAGGCGGTCACAGCAGATGCTTTCAAAAGGCCGTTGTATCGTCCCCTCAGCTCCATGACAGACCCTGAGGAAAATTATGATAAGCTCTCAAGTTTCTATTAATATCATAAAAGGATGCTGTTCAGGTCCTGCACAGCAAATGTCAGGGTGGGGCTTTTTATTCATATATTCATCCATATGCTTCCCGCGGTGCTTCAGAGATTTACATGTTTTGGAGAGCCGTTGCTCTGGGCCCCTTAAGCTTTAGGGCCGCGCGTAAGGGAAGTCAAAGAAGGGACTTTGGAAGGGACAATGAATTACATTTACATTAAAAATGGGCTGTGCATCTCACGGGACTTTGTACTTGTTTACAGCATGTAGATGGGTTATTTTGTAAAAAGAATGACCCTATAAGCTCTTTTCCTGCTTCCCATCTGTCCTCCACTCACTCTCTTGTTCTCTTTGTCTCTCCGGTCCATGTGACAGTGTGTTGGAGTGGGTCGGTGGTGCTGGCCCGTTCACGCGTGAGTGCTCTGAGCGCTCATGGTCATTATCTGACCCCAGCCTCTCCTGCAGCTGCACCAATTAGTTTTGACCCAGAAGGAATTTCAGGAGACAGTGAGACAGACATGCTTCCATACAGTTCTGTGAGAGGATGCTCATTGCACGGTCAGGCACACACACACACACACACACACACACACACACACACATACATTTGCAAGCTCAATTGCTTTTCTGTTCCGTCACAATAGTTTGGAGTGCAACACTAAAACAAGACAGATCTATTTTTAACTCATTTTGGCACATTTTTAAATAAACGAAGCTGAGTGAGTCTTCTACGGAAGCATCCCGACTCAAAACTCATAACGGATCACTTTAGACATAAAGACATTTTGATCAACAAATTCTGA
Organism: Pseudorasbora parva; assembly: GCF_024679245.1. Taxonomy (NCBI): domain Eukaryota; kingdom Metazoa; phylum Chordata; class Actinopteri; order Cypriniformes; family Gobionidae; genus Pseudorasbora; species Pseudorasbora parva. The sequence goes on from NC_090184.1 coordinate 43,140,988, forward strand.
CATTTGCATACAAATTATATTTGTTTTTTTAATGACCCTACGAGCTTGATTAAACCATCTAAATAAGAGGATAATATTTAAAAAAATAAATAAGAGGGAAGAACAAAACACTAAACTTGATCAAGGGATTTATCTGATGAAAAATAGTTGGCAAAAAAGGCAAATAAGTATTTACATATGTATAAATATGTGTGTGTAGGTAGATAGATTTATATATAATAACAAATAGTCAATTTTAACTTAATGTTGTCTAATGTTAAAATGTATTTTTTTATGTAACCTTCTCCCTTTATTACTTTAGTGAGTTAAAAAAAAAAAAACAACTTTAAGGTATTTATCTGATAAAATTATTTGCAAAAAAAGGAAAATGAATATATGTTTATATAGTTTAGGTGTAGTGCATTACTGTACTCTAACTGTAATTTAATTAGTTATTTCTGTAATTGCATTGAATAGCTATAATGAACTAATGAACAATTATATATAGGTGTAAAGAGTAGATTTAACATCAAAATGTACCAAAATTACATTTTGTACAAAATTAACATGTATAATGTTAAAATGTATGATTTTAATGTACCCTTCTCCCTATTACTTTGGTCAGTTCAAGAAAAATGTAGGCTATGTAATTTTATTTTTTCTATTAAAAGAGCACTTTCATTTCTATCCTGGTATTGTTCAACTGGTTGAGGTTGAAATGGGGTGTAGACGAATTTTTATTAGTAATATTTAGTAATAATTTTATTAGTAATAATAAGAAATGCAATACTTTTGAGAGAAAGGAATTAGTGCAGTAATCTAATTACTTTTTAAGGTTACTAACCCAACTATATATATATATATATATATATATATATATATATATATATATATATATATATATATATATATATATAATATACACTCACATAATATGTACTATGTTTTTGTCCAAAAATACATGACTGAACAGGTGTGCGTTTACTCAAATTCCGCTCACGTTGCACATGGTAAACATATTCTAACTGTAGCAGTGTTGAGCTGAAGTCCCAGTATAGTAAATTATTTAGGGGCCCTTGGCTGACTCAAAGCCTGCGTAATGAAGTGGAGTTGTGAGCCAGCGGGCCGGTCCCGTGTGCTGTAATGGTAATACTCTAATCTGCAGCCATTAGGGAGCAGCAGGCCCGGGCAATTTCATTCACGAGCAGGTGGACGGACAGACTGCGGCCTCGGTTAAACAGCGACATCACAGCGGTAATGAGGAAGCTAAAGAGACACTTTACCTGCCGCGTCCAGGTGGCAGCAAACCGGTTTACTGTGGGAACACAAGCTGGAATCAGCAACTGGGGGAAAAAAGTCATTTATATAATTATACTATTTTAATATAGACCTTTGGTCTTGTTTTTAAAAAATACACTCAGCAGATTATTTCTGAAGTGAAAGTTGAAAAAAGTTATAGAAGTTTAAATTGACTGTAAATCAAATGTACTGTACTAATTATTTTTATACAAAATGTGTATTTTACAAAATTACTTTTTCCCTTAAACTACTACAAAATCAAAGCCATATATCTAACCAGGTCGTGTTCTAAATTTGAAGTTGATATCACAAAAATTAAAGTTCCTATGAGATTTTGTTTAAGTGCTGGACCAAAAAGAGGCATTCCATTGGATTTTTTTATGCATTTTCCTGTAACACATTAATACATTTCCATGTATCCACTAGACCCCTGATGGTGTGCTGTGGTATCTGCCACCAAGATGTTAGCAGCAGATCCTTTAAGTCCTGTAAGTTGCGAAGTGGGGCCTCCATGGATCAGACTTGTTTGTTCAGCGCATCTCACAGGTGCTCGATTGGATTGAGATCTGAGGTCAAGTCAACACCTTGAACTCGTTGTTTGCTTCTCAAATCATTCCACTAAACAACCCTGACTGGTCAGCGGCTATGTCGCCCCATACGCAACAAACTGAGATGCTCTGTGTATTCTGACAGCTTTCTATCAGAACCAGCATTAACTTCTGGAGCAATTTGAGCTCCATTAGTTCGTCTGTTTGATCGGACCCCACGGCCAGCCTTCGCTCCCCACGTGCATCAATGAGCCTTGGCCGCCCATGACCCTGTGGCCGGTTCTCCACTGTTCCTTCCTTGGAGCACTTTTGATAGATACTGACCACTGCAGACCGGGAACAGCCCACAAGAGCTGCAGTTTTGGAGATGCTCTGACCCAGTCGTCTAGCCATCACAATCTGGCCCTTGTCAAACTCGCTCAAATCCTTACACTTGCCCATTTTTCCTGCTTCTAACACATCAACTTGAGGACAAAATGTTCACTTACTGCCTAATATATCCCACCCACTAACAGGAGCCGTGATGAAGAGATCATCAGAGTTATTCACTTCACCTGTCATAATGCTATGTATATTTGTGTGCGCGTCCAGGTAAACCCTATGTTATGAGAACAAAATGTCCACACAAAAATGGCAATATCCGAAATCCTTGTCCTCACGGGGACATTATTGGACCCCATGAGAAAAACAGCTAATAAGTCAGACTAAGTGATTTTTTTTTTAATGTAAAAGGGCTGAAAGTTGTGTGTGATGGGTGGGTTTAGGGGTATAGGGGTAGTGTAGGGGGTAGAATAAACAGTTTGAACATAATATAAATCATTATGTCTATGAAAAGACCCCATAAAACATGAAAACACAATCTGTGTGTAAAAAAAATGGACCAAGCCAAAAATGACAGAATATTTAGTGGTCTTTTAATGGTCTTAACCTATTTAAAATCACAAATCACAGTAATCAGTAAGAATTGCACAAATACTACTGATAAATGTGCAGCTTTTTACAGGAAGAAGAATCAGTGTTGTTCCAGTCAGTGTTAATGGCTTCAAAGAAATATGTCTCGCAGTTTGTTTGAGTTTAATGTGAGACCAACTATTCACCTTCAAATTTGGACTCTGACGTGCCAAATCATGAGCCTGATGGACTTGTTCTCAAACCACTTCTTGGTTGTCTTTGCAATTTCGAGCAGGAGCATTGTAGAATTTTTTTTTTTTTGCCCAGGAGAGAGAGAGTGTGTGTGCGTGTGTGTGTGTGTGTGTGTGTGTGTGTGTGTGTGTGTGTGTGTGTGTGTGTGTGTGTGTGTGTGTGTGTGTGTGTGTGTGTGTGTGTGTGTGTGTGTGTGTGTGTGTGTGTATATAATATACACACTATAAAAAATTATTTAGAAAAAAAGTTACCTGGTTGCCTTAAAATTTTGAGTTAATACAATGACCATTTTTTTTAATTCATCAACCTTTATTAAAATATTATTAAAAGATTTTGTAAGCATATTGGGTAATTGTGTGTTTTATTTCTGATGACGCAGTGAAATGCAATTTGACACGCAGTGTCAAATTGCGCTAATTTCATGATTTATCACATTTTTTATGTGGTTCAGATACAATAATATTTTGAGTTTCTATTAAACAAATTTCCATCGTTGTATCAACTCAAATTTTTAATTTCAATAAACTCAAAGTTTTTAAGGCAACCAGGTGACTTACTTTTTTAAGTTAAACCAACAAAAACCAACACAATTTTTAACAGTGTATATATATATCACATTAGTGTGTGTCCGAGTGTATGTATATATATACTCGGACACACACTAATGTGATGTGGATATCTGTGTTTGGAGGTCATGCACTAGAATGATGTCTGACAGTGACACATGAGAAGTGATGCGTTGCCGTGTCCCATAATGCCCTCTGTCTGTACCGGCCAATTCAGTTCACCATTTCACATCAGATTTAACTGCCTGTGAATCTCAACACGGATATGTTTCATTCTGAGAGCGCTAGTGTTTCTTCTGTTATTGTGGAAACTAAATTCATTTGTTTTAAAGTGATCATGGTTCTCCCTGTTTGAAATGATGTCTGACTTGTTAAAAAAACAATCGTGGACATACAAATCCAGGCACGTGAGATACACTCCCATTGGCATCTCTTAGCATGACCGGAACATTCAAAAATACATTTTTAAAAGATTTTGATTTAAAGAATTGTGTGCCATCTCTCCTATTGTATATTTCGGTCTGTCATTATAGAAAAACAGCCTCTTACAAATTTTAACCAATGTAAGGCTATGAAATTCAGACAAGAATATCATACATGAACAGATCAGATGTGATGGGATGTTTTTGGTAATTAAAGAGAGCATATATTCATATACGGCATCATATAAGGCATTTTAAGTGCATTAAGTGACGTGTTATGTGTAAATTCATCTGTGTGCCCGTAGGCCATGTCCTGCTGTCCTGTATGCGATCGGCCTGTTTCGTCACGGATGAATGAGCTGCCCTGCTCTTCTGCGCTTTCTGGTTGCCGGTTGTTTTTGATGCCCTCGGGGTGCCATAGCAGCGGGCCAATATAAACCAAAAGGACAGGAGAGGAGATCGGCATTTTACTATGGCTTTCTAGTGTTCTTATGCATTACCTGGAGAACTGTTCAATAGATAATCTGAATATTTCATCAGTAATAGTTCATTAACCTAAACTCCCTGAATCTGCTGAGATATAGTAGTCGAGGGTCAACAAACTAAAGGTTGAATGGCACAGTGAGTGATTTCACTGGTTAATATGATAGTCTCTGTTTACATACAGTGATAGATAAGGGATGCATGGAAAACTGTGATAGAAACTCTCGTTTCAGAGTGATTTTGATTCATGCATTGATGATAGTTGCTCATTTTGCACTGCTGCAGTTTGAACACTTTTCCCATTTCTGCCCACCAACAACATAAAACCATCAAGCATTAGAACTGACTAAAAAACAATAGATTTAAAACGGGTCTGAAATGCTGATTTGTATGTTCAAATGCTAGATCAAAAGCTTTACATTTTCAGTCAATTACAACCCTTCAAAGTCAGTATAAGTACTCAATATAAATAATTGTGAATCTTAATCGATGATCCTTCTTTTATTCAGCAACTGGTGAAGAAGTTGAAATTTACCTTTTTAGAATTAAAGGTACAATATGTAAGATATTTGCATTAAAATATCCCAAAAAACACTAGAACAGTGTTATAGATTTTGCTGACTTGTGTACTTACATTATCCCAGATGTTTCCAAGAATGTTTAAATCTAGAGAAATAAGCCTCTTTTTTTTGGCCTATCATTGACATCATACCCGCGGTACCCTCGATTTTTATTTTGTAGAAACTATGGAAACACCAGAGACACCTTAATATATGTTTTGAAGACAGGAGAGCAACTGTTTGGGAACATTCATCGACAGAAAATGAATCTTTGTTATATAGCTCAGCGTGTTTATTTTTACTGTTTGAATCTTGTTTTCTTAATTTACCGTGAGTACCATGTTTTATCATTACTATTATCGATCTAGCTCACTGCAGTGTGAACAAGTGTAAATGTGCTTGGATTCCAGGTTTTGCACAATCGCAGACAAATGCCCGAAATCATAGGCAGATCAGTGCTTGTGCACGCGAGTGACAATCACGCAGTGTGAATGATCAAAACCGGGATCAGAGAGAATCGCCAACGAGTCGCCAACGCCTGTGAGATATTTGGCATGCTAAATATCTGGACCTGTTGACGATTCAAAATCCTGCTGTGTGAAATGAGTTCTGACTGAAAATTACATCGGCGATGACCGACAGCCAATGAGAGGGCAAGATACAGGGCAGCGGGAGGTTCGGGGAGGAGCACAATATCAGTATTTTATTAGATACAATTAGATACAAGCACAAACATTTGATCTTCTGTTGTTTACTTGTCACATCTCACGTGTTTGGTTGTGAAACGTAGTTGTCTGTGATTGTTCCTCTTGTACAGTCATGCAGTGTGAACCCTCCTGTTGCCGATCCATCGGTCAGTGTGAACACAGCAGTGACTGAATAATGCCCGCCTAGATAGTCATGTGCAGTGTAAATAGAGCAGTTTCCTGACGAGTTCGAAAATCCTGCAGTCTGAACTCGGCATTAGAGCTGGTCTCACTACATTAAATATTAAATGATTTGGATTTTGCTTTATCTGACTGCAAATATTATGATTGATAATTACTTTGAGATGACCGTCATGTTAAATGAGCTTTTTTTGTATGCTGTCAGTCTACCAAGAGTAGCACATATTATCGCCTGGCTTAATTCACTTTTGGGTAGGCGGTAAATAATGGCACAAACACCAGTAAATTGACGAACGCAAACCTTCATAAATCACCTTGCACGATTCATTTAAATACTCACCTCACATAAATGTTGCATCTGAAAGGGAAACTCCTACAAATGCATATGCAATGAGGTCAGCTGCAAAAATAACTGCATCCATGCCTTTTCGGCGCTTATTTATCTCTGCATGTCTTTAGTAAATCCTCCCAGTAGTTTTTAACACCAAAAGAGGGTTCACGCTGATGCAAGCTCTTAGTAAATCTGGCCCTAGGTGTGCATTTACAAAAAAAAAAAAAAAATATATATATATATATATAGTTTCTTAATTAATTGCAGGTGTAGCAATCAACATGAATTTAATGTAAAATCAGGATTGTTAATGTTTTATTTTTGCTGCAAATGTGCAAGATTTATTTGCCATGAGTTAAAGAAAGTGCAGTAAACTGTAAAACAAATCAATGCGTTTAAAATTACAACAATACATACATTTATCACATTAATAATACGATAAGAAATACCAGTTTGTGATATCAAGAAACATAACGAGCAGCCGGAAGCGACACCGGAAGCCTCACACAAAAATGTCCGCGTCCGCATTTACGTTAAAAATAATGTGGATAGAAAGAGATTATCTTTTTAGTAACTGTGTACATGAAGATTTGAGAGCCCAGGCACCGGAGTGGCCTTTAGCCCCTCACCCCAAACGGCCTCCTCCTGCTCACGGATCACTCTCTCCGTACCCCTATTAATTGGCTGTCAAAAATGTGCCGAATTAACGGATTAACGACCCCAGTTTGTGAATCTTGAAGTTCTGGATGGAGATGAGGTAGACCCCCGCCCATGCCAGCCCACAACACTCACCCCTCCTTTGCTTCCTCGTGCAATATCGCCACAAATCTGTATCCAGGACATTTGAGGGGATTGTGTTTCATTAGTTTGATTTGAGCGGACAGCGCTAAGCTGCTGTGGGGCTCTGCGCTGACAGCTAATTACAGGAATCTGCCTCGTCTACTGATAGAGAACAATGGGCTGAGATGAGCCTCCTTCGCCAGGGGGGAATGACTGCATGGATCTTTATACATTTAATCTACATCTGAATATGTGAAAATAGTCAAATGCATCGCGTGCATACGGTAACGCACCTGTTTGTGGATGAAAACGTCGTTTTCAAGATAACACGTCAATTACCTCAAAGCAAGCATAACTCCTCCACCGCCAGCAAAACCATTAAATAGTTTAATGCAAATTCTACAAACTGCGCAGTGACTAAGCAGGCAGTAAAAAAATGTAGTGATGCACGAGTAGGACGTTTAAAGGAGCGGCGCAATGGGCCAGATAGGAGCGCATAGTCCTGTCAAGCACGCAAATCTCATGCCAATAACCTGAAGATATTCCCCTTGAGCAGCTTCAGCATCCCGGGCCGTCCCCGTCCCCGTCCCCGTCTTCAGATAATCAACATTAAAACATGCCGCTCCATTCATGTGGACGCTTTCCCCCTTAAAAGAAAATTAAATAGATTAGCGCAAACGTCAGTAAATCAAACGACACATTACGCTCGCTACATTTGAAGCGGCCAGCGCGCGCATGTCAAAACAATCCAATTAGCCGTGTTTCTGGCCCTGACATATTCTTTTGTTATGGTTTCCATTTTTCTTTTTTTCGAAAAACTAAACTTGCTCTGTGAAATATTTGCTAGCCGATTGCACCACAGCGCTGCGCTGTCACACGGCATGCAACAATGTTAATTCTACAAGCTGTCCCAAACTCCTACGTTTTTGACACACTTTCGCCAAGTTTTTTTGTCTCCGGCTCCCAGGTAGCACAGAGAGGCGGATGTCTGAGCTGCCATCTTTCCTCCTGACATGTTGTCAGTGAGCGGCGGAAAAAAACCTTTCCTGAGATGGAGACAACATTTCTTAACTGCCGTGCGGCCAAAAGCTCAGGTCAGTCCTCCTCCTCGTCGTCTCCTGCCTTTTTTTCGCGGTTTCATCATCAACTCCTTGTGATTGAGAAGCGTTCGGCCCCCTCTCACGCCGCGCCTGTCGTTAATGTCACTCTGTGTCAGGGTGACTAAGCCGTGGCAACCGTGGTGACCCGTTTGGTCTGAGCAAAGGGTCTGCTAGTCTGTCGGCCACGGGGTCAGCGGTGCCGTGGCAATGCGTTTGAGTGACAGCTCGTGTGGGGGGATTGTTAGTGAGATTTTCCTGCATGGAGATGCCCTGTCATGGGCGGCATAGTGCTGCCAGTGTCAGCCGGCCCTGCGGCGTCTTCGTTGGGACACTGGCTGACAGGTGAGCTGTACAGTGGCTCCTTGGCCTCCTAATTGCAGCCCCTGGTCCTCCGTTCTGCGGAGCGATAGGGTGGCGGAGGCCGACTCGTGCCCAGCTGCCCTTCCCTGTGCTGGGGATCGGTAAGGTGACCAATGCACCTCCCTGGAGCCAAGTCTGGACGTGCAATGATAATATGACATGAGGACCAGACACAAACATGGCAGGTGAATTTGATGGGCAAACAAGGACTCGGACACGCATGAAAATGTGCATGCACAGAAATGTTGTGTACTTTGGCAGCTTTCTGTTGCCATGCATGCATAAACTCAACACACATTTGCCTTATGAGTGTCTGTACACAATGCATGATACAAAATGCAATTAACATTCATGCTTTGAAAACATGCCTATGTGCATAACGTGCATGCATATGAATGTTTGGCAGTTTTTTGTTGGCATGCATGCATACATTCACATTTGCCTTATGAGTACGAGGATGAACAGATTATAAACGCAGCAAATAGTTTAATGCATGTCTGTACACAATGCATGAGTTTACACAAAGTACCATTCCTTTGCATGCAGTGTGAATGTGCAAAAACATGCATGCATTATATTATTGTGTTCTCTGTGGAAGATTTCTGATAGGCATACATTTAATTTATAAGTATGAGGCTAAACGGAATGTAAACAGCAAACAGTTTAATGCATATTTGTACACAATGTACGAGTTTGTTACACTAGACTCATACAAAGTCAATTTAATTTGCATGCATGGATATATTTGACATACATTTGCCTTATGAGTATCTGTACACAATGCATTCTACAAAATGCATTTAATTTGCATCCTTTCAAAACATGCATGCATAGGACTGTTGTTTACTTTGGCAGCTTTCTGTTGGCATGCATGCATAAATTCGACACACATTTGCTTTATGAATATGAGGCTGAACAGAATATAAACACAGCAAACTGTTGTCTGTACACAATGCATGAGCTAGACTAACAAAGTGCAATTCATTTGCATTTACTGAAAGTGTGCATATGCAAAAACATGCATGCATAGTAATATTGTGTTCTTAGATAGATTTCTGGCATGCATGAATTCAACACATTTAATTTATGAGTATGAGGCTGAACAGAATAAAAACACAGCAAACCGTTTATTGCATATTTGTACACAATCCATGAGCTTAATACACTAACCTCATACAGTCAATTTAATTTGCATGCATGGAAAAAGTGCATGCATGCATGGAAATGTACGCAGCTTTCTGCTGGCACGCATGCATAAATATGACACACATTTGCCTTATGAGTATGAGGCTGAACGGAATATAAAACAGCAAACTGTTTAAGGTATGTCTGTCCACAATGCATGAGTTTAATACACTAGATTCATACAAAGTGAATTAATTTGCTCTCAAAGACGCGGTGATATTGTGTCTGTTTCAGATATAAAACATGGGAGCAGGTAGATTTATGTTTTACTGTTTAAAACATGGAGACATATTTGTCAAAAGATACTATTAATGAAATCCCTAGTGTATTTTTGCATGTAAATGAATGTCATATGAATATGTATGTTTCTAGGGAAGCAAAGAAATTACACTTTGAAGCACAAGACAATAGAGGCAAAGAAACTTTATTTGTCTATTGCACAAGTAATGGTTTAGTGCTTTAAATTGCTTTTAATGCACAAAAATGACAGTGCATGTCAAAAGCATATTTAATCTGACTAGCTTTGAATAAAGATATTTATGGCATTTATGACGCATTTGTCTTCATATTATGCATCATCTAAAATCTGAATATTTCTGCCGTAAGAGGTTTAGACGTGGCATTTTACACAAGAAGCAGATCAGAAAAGTGAAAATGAAAGGAACGTTGCATTGTAGTTTGTAAAAATATTGACTATGATCAGAGTGACATACTAACATACTAGTCTTATTATTTTTCTACGGGATGAAATAAAGCGCAATCAGAAAGGCATTTACAAAATCAAATTAAAATGCATTAATATATATTTCCAAGATGATGCCACTCTCATGCAAAATGATGAGACAACAATACTCTTACAAGGGAGGTGGTTTGTGCAGTTTAGTAATAACCACTGAGAATGCACAGCCTAATTTACTTAATAACTACAAATACTTCTGAATGTTGTCAAGCCAATTTAGAGGCAAATATCCTGGTGTGTGTGCATGTGTGTTACACGGGGTGCTGTTTCCTGGCACTTCTCGGTGGCAGCTGTGCGGGGCTGGGGCTGGAGCTGGATCCTGGGGGCAGAAGCCTGCAGTGATCTCCGCTCTGTTTCTACAGCGGTCTCGGAGCTCCGCGGAGACTCGTGGGAGATCACGAAGCCACACGCACGCAGATCTCGTGCTGCACTACCACCCAGATCCAAGTTCTCAGTGCATGTAGGCCCATATTCAGCACACGTTGCTCTGCGATACACACACACACACACACACACGCTGTGCTCGAGTTTTAATTAGGCAGCCTGGAAACACAGCGCTCGCCTCCCTCAGATTTACTCATCTCCCGAACAGCCACATTCGGTTGCTTTCCGAGGGAAATGGCACGGAAATGTGAAGGAACACCGGTGTGGCTGCCCTGGGCTGGAGGAACGGACAACTTTAGGAGGTCGGGGTTCGAACTTTAGACACTTTCAGACCGGGGATAGTGTCACCACACTGCCATCCAGCGGCTACACGCGGTAGCACAGACTGTGATTTGGTGATGTGTTTTTTAATTAGCATATGCTTTACATAATATAGTATGAGGCCCAATAAGAGCATAGCTGTCACCTGTTCTGTTTTGCATTATTCAGATGGCGAGGACATTCACCGCTGGTGACAGTAAGCACAATAACATTATGCATTTGGATTATAGGAACTTATATGAGGTGTGAGTTAGGCTACAGTACAGCGGTTCACATTGTATTAAAGGCACAATATGTAATATTTTGGATTCAAATATCCAAAAGCACTAGAGCTATGTTGTATTGATGTTATTTGTGTACTTACATTATCCAACAATGTTTAAATCCAGAGAAATCAGCTGTTTTAAGCAGTGTGATGTCCCGTGTGTTTGCATCGCTAGTCATTGACGTCTATTCCACGTTTGTCTCGATTTCCAATTATATATAGCATAGATTTTATTAGCAGGTTAGTAACAGTTTGGATACTTTTATCTAAAGAAAACTAATCCTTGTTATATAGTTGAACACGGTTAGTCTTATAGTTTGAATCACTTGATTTACTGTGAGTAACATGTTTATACCCAAAATTGAAAGGTGCAGTGTGTGATTTTTAGTGCCATCTAGTGGTGATGTTGTGAATTGACACCACCCCACCCCCAACGTACACACACACACACACCCTGTGTCCCAATTCGCATAATATCCATACTAAATAGTATTCGAAAAAGAATTAGTATGGCCCAAATCGTGGTATATTGAAAAGAGTATTCCAAAGATACCCGGATGGTTTACTATTTCCGGCCAGAATTCAAAGTGCGGTGTCATGTCTGCCTGTGAAATCGTGTCCACTTAGGACCCAGAGCGATTCTATTGGCTGAAAGAACTTTTAGTGGGTAATCTGTTCAGAGAATCTGTTCGAAATTGGGATGCAGCAACACACTTTCAGAGCAAAGAAGCTACGGTCGCTGACACAGGACAAAAATGTCATCATCAGAGAGAGCAGAGAGTGACTAGCGCTCTCTAGAGAAGTTTGTCCGTTTAGGGCCACTGTAGAAACATGGCAGTGCAAAATGGTGACTTCACTGTAAGGGGACCCGCAGTGTGTGTAGATAGAAATGGATCATTCTAAGGTAATAAAAACATAACAGTTCATTAAGTAAGTTCTTTATACACCACTGAAAACATAGTTATGTATATTATATTGCATTTCTGTCAATAGATCCTCGTAAATACACACTGCACCTTTAAATCAGACAACAGCACTATTATGTCAAGTGGCTAACACAATCAGAAAGAGCTTTATTTGTAGTAACAGCATTTTCTCCGCCATATGTTTTAAAACTAATTGCATTCTATTTAGCAAAACAAGTCATCCAGCTTTTATTAATGATATTCTAATAATCAATCTAGATTACGGCAGTGTGCAACAAGTGTCTCGTCGTATCAATCACCAGCTAACATAACTTTCAACACACTCAAATGTATATTTAGTATGATTTTTTTGACCAGGTCAAACACCCAGCATATCACTGGGATTTGCGTCACAACAGGGAAGAAAATACTATTGCAACTTCAGTTTCATGCTATTTTAAATAACATTCAATGAGTTGTTAAACTACATTTTTATGTTTTTTACAGAACATTTTTATGTGTTCTGAGTGGTGTTTGCTCTGGGTGTTTGGGTGTTACTATGAAATTATATATATATATATATATATATATATATATATATATATATATATATATATATATATATATATATATATATATATATATATATATATATCAATAGTTATAAATGTACTTAGCACAACTCCTCAGCAATTCTATCATATCTGAGTACAAATGATGCAGTATGAGTTCTGCACTGCTGTTAGTGAAGCTTCCCCTGCAAGCGGCACTAATTAAAATGAAAACAACATAAAAATGGACCTAACTGACCTCAAGTCAGAGTAAATGAACTGTTTTGCTTTGTGTGTAGTGTCTGAACCGCTGGTCCACTCGGAGTGTGGGAGATTGTGTGTGACCGTCACAGTAATGGAGACTCAAGATTGACAGATTGCTCCCATGGTGGGCGTTAACGGCTGTGTATATGATGCATAGATGAGAGAGAGAAAGAGAAAAGCAGGAGGCAGGGAAGAAGCCATAGTGATTTTCGATAGGTCTCTCATCCTGATCTTTGCATGGCCTGTGGCCTCTCTGGCCTCAAAACTAATCAATCAGCTCAACCTACTGCCTGCAGTACACTAATATCGAATAGTGTGTGTTTGTTTATGTGTGTTGACTAGTTAATGAAACCCATTGATACATTTCTGTGTGTGTGCGCGTGCACACTTGCGTTTATGAATCTTTGCAACAGCTGCCTAGAATATGTCTTACATTTAAAGGAATTCATTTCACATGTCACTTTTAAAAGAACTGGTCTGCTTAAGCTCTCAAATCTCATTTGTACTCATTTACATATTCAGACTTGTCATGTAGCAGTGGTTATCATTAACTTAAACCTTTTTTTTTAAGACATTAAGTAAAATAAAATAAGTACGCAGAATAAAATTAATTATTAAAAAAACTTTTAATTAATTATTTTAAAAAAAAGTCAATATTTCAGTTAAGAATTAAGATTCTAATTCTAATTTGTTTTAGTGCTAAAATTACTAAAACTGAAAATATTTCAAATAAAATAAATAAATAAATAAAAACTACATTTAAGACAACTAATTTAATGGAAAATATAAAAATATCTTCCAATAAAAAATATTCTAAATATTAATAAATATTACTATATTAATGATACTAAAACAACAAATGCCAATGCGCTAATTAATGCCTGGCTCACACTACAGGAGTTTTAGGCCGATTTATGCCCGATTTTCCCCTCGCGAGACTCAGAGAAAAAATCTTTTCCAGGACTCGATCGGTTCCGATGTTCGGCGCAGGTTATCTGGTAATGTGAGGCGTTCACAGATCAAATCTTGCACCTCCCGATCTGCTCTCACGCAAATCAGGGTCGCCCCAATCATATCAAACATGTTTGATATTTATCGGGATGAGCAAGATTGTAATAACGTCAGTACTGTCACAATAGCCAATAGGAAACAACTACGGCGAGACGGACATTTCGAAATGGCGACCGCAAGTTGAGTTGCTGTAGCTTTGAGCGAGAGAGAGAGAGAGAGAGAGAGAGAGAGAGAGAGAGAGAGAGAGAGAGAGAGAGAGAGAGAGAGAGAGAGAGAGAGAGAATGACTATCAGCATTTCTTGCTTTTCATTTGACAGCACAAATCTATTACACTGTAACAGGTGACAATCGCTTTTGAACTAGGCAGCGGTAAACATTATAATGGTAAACATTCCAGCACACTAGTGTGACCTAGTGCTCATGCAGGGTTCGCCTAAACGGGTTCTGAACGTTCCTTCACTTTATTCTCGGTCACACACGAAATAACCAGCCTGAAAAAACCCCGCTACACTCCAGTACAAAAAGTGCGCATGCACCACCTTAATACGGCAAGCCCTGAGGGGAAAAATACATTACACACACACACATCTATACACAACGAGCGCCAGAACGACAGGATCAAATAAGGTCAATAAAAATTACCTCAATTTCTCGCTGAAGAACTGACAATCCATGTTGAGCCCGCTTCCCCGACCTTGTCTAATCCACACTGGTTTATTCTTACACTTTTTGTTTATCTCACAACAATGATCATTATTGATACAGCAAGTTTTCATGCTACAGTAGGCCTATCTATTTTGTTTTCCCGCTTACGATCTGCTGCGTATATCACGTGACGTACTTTCTCTGGCACGATAATCTTAATAATATTTTGTAGTGTGTGATGCTCCTAGATTTTCAAATCGTGTAGTGTGAGCATGTTTAAGATTTGAGGGAAGAAAATCTGCAAAGATTCTCCTGAAGTGTGTGCTGCAACCAGATTTAACTTTAACAATCGGATAGGATTTTAAAACTCCTGGGCCTGGTTTTTCAAAAGGTTTAATCTGGATAAAATTGATCCGGATTTAGTAATCCTTTTTGTGCGATCCGTGATCACGTAATCCATCTTACTTTTGGAGCCAGTTTTTTAAAGCAACATCGGATTGGATCAATCTGATTTGGATAGGAACTTTTCAGGATCACTAAATCTGGATAACCAGTGCTCAAACATGATAGGAAATCACAAAGTAGAACTATATGTAAAGAGCAATAAGTAGAATAGCCAGTGTGAGGTCAATATAAGTTTAATTTTATTTGAAATGAAAACACACACATTTAAAAAAACAAGAAAAACCCCACTCTGAGCAGTCCACTCATCTGAGACTTACAACACAAACACTGGACATTGAGGATATTTATAACAAGTATCAAGTATAGATGTACTGTAATCATTGCATGCATTACTAATAAATATTCTAAAAACAAAAATATTTTCGATTGTGATATATATATATATATATATAAAATTAGTGACAGAATAAAATGTATTGTTTTTGGTCAATTTTGACAGCTGTTTGGGGGATTATTTTATGAGGCCAAACTCTACTTTGTTGTAGGCCTATCTGAAAGGCTGAATACGTTAAAGCCTACCTAATCACTGAAACCTGACAGATGAACAAATCAAATTAAAACATTTTAAATAAATAGGATATCTTGTAAGATACTGCATGATCCAAATATAGTATTATTTGATACATTTTTTAAGTTTTCATTACATTTTGGACATGAAATCCACGCTGAATCCACCCTTCTGATGGGATCAGTTTAATCCAGATTTTTGGGATCAAAATGATCCAAATCCTACAAAAAAGTTCTGAAAAACCCAAACTAAAGGTTTGATCCGGATCAAAACCAAGATTGGATTACGTGATCTAATCCGATTATGTAATCCGTTTTTTCTTTTGAAAAACACATTTTCAAGATTTGATCCAATCCGTTATCCAAAATCCTAGTGGATTAATTTTGAAAAACTGGGCCCTGTAGTGTGAGCCAGGCATAAATGTGCAGCAGAGGAAAAATGTTTCAGTGGAACTTAAACTTTAAAGGTACATTATGCAAAATCAACTAAATTTAATTAATCAATACATCATCAATATTTCTTCCAAAACATGTTTTTGTCTTACCCTGATTCACTATGGTATGCCTTATTATAAGTGTTTATATTTTAGACCTGTCTGGAAGATTTTGGTGGGAAATTGCGTCATACGTCACTCACCTATGCGTATCTCATCACTGATTTTTTGCGTGTCTGGTGTGGGAACAGCAGGGGTTAGCCTTCACAACAAGCGAGAAAGGTTTACAAAGAGCACATAAAACTCCAATTTATCCGTTTTAAGCAAACCCAGAATTACCGGTTTTAAACAAACACCGAACAGAGGAGCGTCTGCTGGCAGAAAGAGAACGAGACAGAGCTCGTAATAAAACAAGAATCAACATTGGTTTGGTCGATCATTCCCTATCCCCTATATAGTGCACTATGAGCCATTCACCATGTAGAAACTAGTACATGTGCAAGTGATCGGTTTCAGCGTCTTTTTATAATGTAGTGGGCGGGGCTTCAGATTCTAAAGAGCATTTGATTGGATGTAAACTCTAATGAGAAGCTGAATGATGTCATCAAAATCATTGATCTTTATTGGTGAAAGGAGAGACTCTAAGTTTTAAACACTTATATCTTCTAAATGCGAATTTTGCCGTTGTTTTTGAGCACACTAGCTTATAGATAACAGTTACACTAACTTATTCATAACAGCCCAAAAAATCTTCAATTTCGGCCTGTTCATCTCACAGCTCATAACATCTGAAATATAGAGCACAAATTACTGTTATGATGGCTTCTTATTTCATGGAGCTTGAGAGCTTCTGTTCCTATTCACTTTCAGTATATGAATAAGAGCAACTTGAACATTCTGCTAAACTCCAGCTTTGAGAAATTGATCATGTTAAGAAAGACATGAGGGTGAGTAAATGGCACACTTTTAATACTTGTTTAGATATTTTATCTGTCATTAAGTGAACCGCATGACATTAAGCTTGAGTGTTGTCTGTTCTGACGATGTGTTCTTCTGCACAGCATATGTCTCGGTGAGGAGCCCATGGGAGCGGCGTTGGTGATGTATTGTGGTGGGCTGTTGGGGGTCTGAGCGGCTGGTCATCTGTTGTGTGGTGTTGGAGATTATGCAGCTTTATCATTAGAACAGATCCAGGAACAGCTGATCCTTGCTCCAACCTCCTTTACACCTAATTAGCCTCATTAACAGCCTCACCTGAACTCAGCATGCAGCGCGGCCACCTGGGAGCCACCGGCAGGTAAAAATACCTCACAGGTCCTGCCCACCTCTATTATTACACCAGCTGCTGTCACACACACATTAACTCACTTTTTCCACACATGCATGAGTGGCAAAGGCCGCATAAACACCCAAAACACAGTGTACACCGTGCAAACTGATATAACAAAAAATAAAGGCACAAGCAGCTCTTACAAAATATTAATCATGTTTAACCACATCTAACATAAAAGTTTATATATATATATATATATATATATATATATATATATATATATATATATATATATAAACTTTTAATCATGATTAATATATTTGACAGTACTATATATATATATATATATATATATATATATATATATATATATATATATATATATATATATATATATATATATACTACCGGTCAAAGGTTTTAGTTTTTTTTTATGTTTTTAAAGAAGTCTCTTCTGCTCCCCAAGGCTGCATTTATGTTATTAGAAATACCAAAAAAGCTGTAAAATTGTGAAATATTATTAAACTATAAAATAACTGTTTTGTATTTGAATATATTTTAATGTAATTTACTCCTGTGATCAAAGCTGAATTTGACTCCAGTCTGTCACATGATCCTTCACTAATCCTTCTCATATGAGGATCTGATGCTCGAGACACATTTATGATTATTATCAGTTGAAAACAGTTGTGTAAAAAAAAAAAAAAAAAGTTTTTTTGGATGAATAGAAAGTTCAAAGGGGTGGTTCTGTGTTTTTTTCTAGGCTTGGTTGTGTTTATGGGGCTCAGTATAACATGTCTTAATACTTCTTCTTTTTTTTAAACGCTGTATTTTTCTTCTATTCTCCCTTTATTCCACACCGCTGTCTGTCCTTTGAACGGCTCGTTTGCTTCCTGCTTCTATGAAGCCCCTCCCTCTGAAAAACACAATGGTCTTAGATTGGTTAGATGGCCAAATGTAGTTCCTGTATTTTTATTGGCTGAAGTGCCAAGCGCAGGTTGTCCGGAAACGCCACGCCCCTTCCCATTACGGGCAGAAGTCACATCTGCGGAGACTAGCGAGGGTTTGTGATGTCACCAACCCAGGAAGAAGCTTGTTGTAGTCCAAACCGGTTTTTGTAGGTAATAAACTGCCGTAACTTTAAAAGACAATATCTCCGTTTGCATTGAACTTTCAGCGCTGTAACTTTGCAGATACTGTTTATGCTCAAGCAGCGACATTACAAACTAACTAAAGATAAAAAAGTCAAATCGCATGACACCAGCCCTTTAAGTTCTTTCCCCAAAATATACAAATTTAATTAAATTCTTACCGACCCAAAACAATGTAAATGGTCGTACAATGTTACAGAAGCTTTTTTACTGTTTTCAGCTGATAATAATCATAAATGTCTCTTGATAATCAAATCCTCATATGAGAATAATTAGTGAAGGATCATGTGACACTGAAGACTGGAGTAATGATGATAAATTCAGATTTGATCACAGGAATAAATCACATTTTAAAATATATTTGAATAGTTATTTTATATTTTAATAATATTTCACAAAATTACAGCGTTTTGTATTTCTAATAACATAAATGCATGTGTTATTTATTTATTTATTTATTTATTTATACACACACACTAAGATGTGATTAATCACGATTAATTGATTTGACAGCACTAGTTTTTCATTTGTACCATGGTAGGACTCTGCATCTTCCAGGCAATGTTGTTATTGTTAATCAAAAACTATTAAAATAGTTTTCATTCATTTTTTAAATAAAGCTGAAATAAAATAAATATGAATTAAAAAAAATTTACTTAAAAGAAATGCGGAAAAATATAAATGCTGTCTATGATTAGGTACTAAAACTGGTTTAAAAATAAATTGAAAAAATATATATCAAAAAATAAACAAGGCAAAGCACATAAAAAAATTATTAAAACTTAAACTAAAATGAAAATAAAAGCTCATTTAAAATATGAATACATACCATAATATATATATATATATATATATATATATATATATATATATATATATATATATATATATATATATATATGTATAAACACAGTGATTTTAATTAGAGATAAATGCTGTAAACATACACATTAGCCATATGTCAGAGATGCATGAAGACATTTGAAATAAACAAAGCACTGAAGCCTTATATGTAAAGACAAATCCCGTGTGTGTGTGTGTGTGTGTGTGTGCGTGTGTGCGCGCCCAGCTGCCTGGTGTCTCACACTGTTAGTGTGCTGATATCCCCCGTGGGCCTGAACACCAAGCGCTCCACCGTCACCAGGACAACCAGCGCCAGATGAGCTCATGTTGTGCAGTGAGAGCTATACAAGCATGTTGTACGTTTTGCCAGCTTTATATTTTGGTTATTAGTAACATGTCAAAGCATACCAAGGCAGGTATCACTAATTGCGTAGCTTATCCTCATGCTCTAAGTATTAAAGTCAAGTGTGTAAGTGCTGCGTTTGTGCTCCAGATTATTGAGGAGATTGTGTTGCTTGTGATCAGATGCGCCATCTTCACCTGCTGGACCAGTAAAATCTCAAGCCCTGTCCCATAGTCCCTCTGTTCTTTCACTGCCACATTAACACAGCATAAGAAGAAAGATGGTGAATGTGCCGATGTTCATTTGAAATGACGGCTTGCCATAACTCAATCCCATCCGCTGTGCCGCCCACCCAAAATTCATTTCCTCTCTCTCTCTCTCTCTCTCTCTCTCTCTCTCTCTCTCTCTCTCTCTCTCTCTCTCTCTCTCTCTCTCTCTCTCTCTCTCTCTCTCTCTCTCTCTCTCTCTGTTGTCAGTCCCATGTCTCTGCTCTTCTCCCCTTATGACGTGTGGAGTTTAATTAAACACAATCTCAGTCATCTCACCTGTCAGCTCTTCTCTTTCTGCCAGCTCAGTGTCTGCCCCCCTGGGTAAGTGCCACCGCCGTTCACTCTCTCTCTTTCTTTAACTCCTTCTATGGATCTCACATCCGTATACAAGCCAAGCCATGGATGGGTATCTAACATTTAGATACCATGTCATATGAATATGGACTTCAGAGTGCTATGATAAATATGAAACAAGCATATCTGATATGACTACTGAAAAGCATGAATACTTCTATTCAGCAAGGACACCTTAAACTGATCACTAGTGACAGTAAAGACAAATACTTTACATATAACTTAACATTTAGTTAATAGTCTTGTGCCTCAACATTTGCAAATCATCAGCTAATGATTATTAAGCAGACAACTGGAAGTTGAAGTACATGGCTGAACAATTGTGGTAATTAACACATTAAAGGTGTAGTGTGTAGATTATAGTGGTGAGTTTGTGAATTGCAACCGCTCACCTCCCCTGTTCGAAGCACATACAGAAACTACGGTGGCTGACACAGGACAAAGATGTCATCGTCTGAGAGTAGCTAGTGCTCTGTAGCGAAGTTTGTCCGTTTAGATGGTTGAAAATGAAATTGATGTCATTAACTCCTCTCCCTAATGTCGCTCCACACCTGTAAGACCTTCGTTCATCTTCACACACAGTTTAAGATATTTTATATTTAGTCTGACAGCGTATGCAAGTGTATGCACACTATACTGTCCATGTCCAGAAAGGGAATAAAAACATCATCAAAGTCGTCCATATGTAGACATCAGTGGGTTAATTAGACCCCGTTCACACTGCAGGCAAAAGTGTCCCAAATCTGATTTTTTTGGGGTCAAGTGACCAGGTCAGACCTCTTCAGAGGTAGTGTGAACACTCAAATCTAGCCCAGAACTATTTTTTCAAATCAGATTTAGACCACATACATATGTGGTCCTGAATCAGACCCAGATCTGATTTTTTCCAATGCGGCCGCAGTGTGAACAACCAAAGCAGATTTGATGCGGATATGAAGCATATTTTACGTCAATCTATGTCAACAGTTGTGACAATTATGCACCAGCGAGTTAGCCCTAGACACAACAGACACAGACAGTAACATTAAAAACTTGACTAGATATGGAGAACAGCGATGGAGCGAGTCAGTGGAGGGAGAGTGAGGTGTTAGACCTAATTAGTATATGGGGAGATACTTCAATTCAAGCTAAACTAGAAGGATCCTACCGTAACCGCTCCGTTCTCCGTAACACAGAAAAACGTGGCTTCAGTGCCAAAGGAAGGTGACAAAAGGCCAAAATAACCAATTTTGCTCTCTTTCTTTTCGTTCTTCTCCTCTTCAGCACCTGCTCATTAATGTTATGGCTTCCATTACACAAACATGTTTAAATAAAAGCGAAAATGCTTCCTTCCTCCATAACCTCCCGAACTTTAGTGCACCAGCGTGCTGCGTCTGATGTCACTGATATTGTTCTTTTGCACATGTGGGTTAGTTTGAATTTGAAACCTCAAACAGTTCACACTGGAATCAGATTTAGGCCACATTTTAAAAGGTAATGAGAACAGCCAAACAAAAAATCAGATCTGAGCAAAAAATCAGAATTGAGCATTAGGACTTGTGCAGTGTGAACTTGGCCTTAGAGTCTCTTGAAGCGTCGAAAATACATTTGGGTCCAAAAATAACAAAAACTACGACTTTATTCAGCATTGTCTTCTCTTCTGCGTTTGTTTTCAATCCTCAAATAAAGATTCAAACGGTTATGAATCAGCTTATTGATTTATGATTCGGATCGTGTATCATGTGTATATGTATGCTGAAATCACATGATCACGTGACAATTGGTGATTTGAATCACGAATCAATACACTGATTCATAACCGTTTGAGGATTCGACCACAAAAACTATACTCGGATCCAGACAGTTTTTTTTTTTTTTATGCATTCGTGGTTCAAGTATGACAAAAGTCCTAAGGTCTAGGGCCACTCTTTTTTCTTTTTTTTTCGAAGAACAGATGAGGTTATAAGCACGAACTATTGCATATTTTTGCACCCGTATTTTAAAGGGTGACCGAACATCTATAATGTAACAAAATATTTATATTTCAAATAATTAAAGATGATTTCTATTCATTAAACATCTTAAAATGATCATGGTTAACACAAAGATATGAAGCAGCATAACTGTTTTCAACATTGATAATAATCATAAATGTTTGTTGAGCAGCAAATGATCACATTAGATAGAATGATTAGTGAAGGATCATGTGACACTGAAGACTGGAGTAATGATGATAAATTCAGCTTTGATCACAGGAATAAATTACATTTTAACATATATTGACATAGAAAACAGTTTATTTGACAGTATGATATTATTTCACAAAATTTGATCGGATAAATACAGTCTCTCTCTGTGATATTTGGTGTGTACTGAAAAATACTAGAACCAGAATTATTCAATAACATGACCTTGAACAGCATAATTACATTAAGACTGACTAGATAAACTTCATTTGTGTCCGTTCTGGTTACCGTCTCACAGTAATGTGTCGTCTTTACTGTAGCAACAGGCTCTTGTCAACTCTCTCTGCTTCTGTCTCTTCACACACTCGTTGTTTCTGTGCTTTTGCTCAGGTGTTTCCTGCGCTGTCACACGGCCGACTCTGTCTATGCTTTTAGTCTCTGTACTTTTGCTTTGTCCTTTGCATTCGTTACAATCTGTCTTTGGGACGGGTGACTGTGTTGTGTGTGGTAGGGGGTCAGTCAGGCGTGCGGCGGAGTAGACAGGAGTCCCCCGTGCGGAGATTCCTCGCTGTCTGCCTTAATTGAGACATACTGTCATAGTGACAAACACATTTGCATGGTGAGTGTGTTGTGGAGGTTTCTGTGGATGGAGGGGGCAGAGAAGAACTGCTGTTAATCAGCTCTCCATCTCAGTGAACGACAGAAAAGAGGATCGTCTCCCGATGGTGACAGCTCTGAGAGGAGGGGGACCGATGCTTTCATATTCCTCTCTTCTCTTGTTTTGTCTTCTCATCCACTTATATTCAGCGGCGCACACTGCGTCGTCAGCTGAGGAAGCATGTGAAGGTCTTCTGATTTGTTTTCTCACTCATCGTTCAGACACCTGAGCTTAGTCTTGTGTATAAGTGAACTTTGAACAGAAAATTTTGTGTAGGATTTATTTTGAATAGATTTTCACCCAGAAATCGCTTGTCAATTTCACTAATAATTACAAAGTAAAACATTGAATTAAACAAGAAATTTTGAAGTACTCTTGTAAAAAATATTTGTATATTCACTGTAAAAAATCCTTAAAATTTTAAGTACAATCAACTTGGATGTTTAAGTATTTTCAACTTAAATTACATTTAAAAAAATTAGTTGCCTATTGTAAAACGTCAACTATCTTAAAAGTTGAAAATTGCATAACTTATTTTCATGAATTAAAGCAATTTAAAAACATATGTTGTCATAACTTATTGTGCATTATCTATTGTGAAGGCTCATTTCATTCCAGTTTGATGTAACGCTGCAGGTAACACGAAACTACCCAAACACTGGGTTATTATGGCTGACCCAGGATCTGAGTTACACAAAAACTACCCAAACACTGGGTTATTATAGCTGACCCAGGATCTGAGTAACACAAAAACTACCCAAACACTGGGTTATTATGGCTGACCCAGGATCTGGGTAACAAAAAAACTACCCAAACACTGGGTTATTATAGCTGACCCAGGATCTGAGTAACACAAAAACTACCCAAACACTGGGTTATTATAGCTGACCCAGGATCTGAGTAACACAAAAACTACCCAAACACTGGGTTATTATAGCTGACCCAGGATCTGAGTAACACAAAAACTACCCAAACACTGGGTTATTATGGCTGACCCAGGATCTGGGTAACACAAAAACTATCCAAACACTGGGTTATTATAGCTGACCCAGGATCTGAGTAACACGAAAACTACCCAAACACTGGGTTATTATAGCTGACCCAGGATCTGAGTAACACGAAAACTACCCAAACACTGGGTTATTATAGCTGACCCAGGATCTGAGTAACACGAAAACTACCCAAACACTGGGTTATTATAGCTGACCCAGGATCTGAGTAACACAAAAACTACCCAAACTCTGGGTTATTATGGCTGACCCAGGATCTGAGTAACACAAAAACTACCCAAACCCTGGGTTGTTACGTCTGACCCAGGATCTGGGTAACACAAAATCTACCCAAACACTGGGTTATTATGGCTGACCCAGGATCTGAGTAACACAAAAACTACCCAAACACTGGGTTGTTACGTCTGACCCAGGATCTGGGTAACACAAAAACTACCCAAACACTGGGTTATTATGGCTGACCCAGGATCTGAGTAACACAAAAACTACCCAAACACAGGGTTATTATGGCTGACCCAGGATCTGAGTAACACAAAAACTACCCAAACACTGGGTTATTATGGCTGACCCAGGATCTGGGTAACACAAAAAAAAACCAAACACTGGGTTGTTACATCTGACCCAGGATCTGGGTAACACAAAAACTACCCAAACACTGGGTTGTTACGTCTGACCCAGGATCTGGGTAACACCAAAACTACCCAAACACTGGGTTATTATGGCTGACCCAGGATCTGAGTAACACAAAAACTACTCAAACACTGGGTTGTTACGTCTGACCCAGGATCTGAGTAACACAAAAACTACCCAAACACTGGGTTGTTACGTCTGACCCAGGATCTGGGTAACACCAAAACTACCCAAACACTGGGTTATTATGGCTGACCCAGGATCTGGGTAACACAAAAACTACCCAAACCCTGGGTTGTTACGTCTGACCCAGGATCTGGGTAACACAAAAACTACCCAAACACTGGGTTATTATGGCTGACCCAGGATCTGAGTAACACAAAAACTACCCAAACACTGGGTTGTTACGTCTGACCCAGGATCTGGGTAACACAAAAACTACCCAAACACTGGGTTATTATGGCTGACCCAGGATCTGAGTAACACAAAAACTACCCAAACACTGGGTTATTATGGCTGACCCAGGATCTGAGTAACACAAAAACTACCCAAACACTGGGTTATTATGGCTGACCCAGGATCTGGGTAACACAAAAACTACCCAAACACTGGGTTGTTACATCTGACCCAGGATCTGGGTAACACAAAAACTACCCAAACACTGGGTTGTTACGTCTGACCCAGGATCTGGGTAACACCAAAACTACCCAAACTCTGGGTTATTATGGCTGACCCAGGATCTGAGTAACACAAAAACTACCCAAACACTGGGTTATTATGGCTGACCCAGGATCTGGGTAACACAAAAACTACCCAAACACTGGGTTATTATAGCTGACCCAGGATCTGAGTAACACAAAAACTACCCAAACACTGGGTTATTATGGCTGACCCAGGATCTGGGTAACACAAAAACTACCCAAACACTGGGTTATTATAGCTGACCCAGGATCTGAGTAACACAAAAACTACCCAAACACTGGGTTATTATAGCTGACCCAGGATCTGAGTAACACAAAAACTACCCAAACACTGGGTTATTATGGCTGACCCAGGATCTGGGTAACACAAAAACTACCCAAACACTGGGTTATTATAGCTGACCCAGGATCTGAGTAACACAAAAACTACCCAAACACTGGGTTATTATAGCTGACCCAGGATCTGAGTAACACGAAAACTACCCAAACACTGGGTTATTATAGCTGACCCAGGATCTGAGTAACACAAAAACTACCCAAACTCTGGGTTATTATGGCTGACCCAGGATCTGAGTAACACAAAAACTACCCAAACCCTGGGTTGTTACGTCTGACCCAGGATCTGGGTAACACAAAATCTACCCAAACACTGGGTTATTATGGCTGACCCAGGATCTGAGTAACACAAAAACTACCCAAACACTGGGTTGTTACGTCTGACCCAGGATCTGGGTAACACAAAAACTACCCAAACACTGGGTTATTATGGCTGACCCAGGATCTGAGTAACACAAAAACTACCCAAACACAGGGTTATTATGGCTGACCCAGGATCTGAGTAACACAAAAACTACCCAAACACTGGGTTATTATGGCTGACCCAGGATCTGGGT
The DNA here is from genome assembly GCF_024679245.1 of Pseudorasbora parva. Classification (NCBI taxonomy): domain Eukaryota; kingdom Metazoa; phylum Chordata; class Actinopteri; order Cypriniformes; family Gobionidae; genus Pseudorasbora; species Pseudorasbora parva. Next base: position 43,167,412 of record NC_090184.1, read on the forward strand.
AACACAAAAAAAAACCAAACACTGGGTTGTTACATCTGACCCAGGATCTGGGTAACACAAAAACTACCCAAACACTGGGTTGTTACGTCTGACCCAGGATCTGGGTAACACCAAAACTACCCAAACACTGGGTTATTATGGCTGACCCAGGATCTGAGTAACACAAAAACTACTCAAACACTGGGTTGTTACGTCTGACCCAGGATCTGAGTAACACAAAAACTACCCAAACACTGGGTTGTTACGTCTGACCCAGGATCTGGGTAACACCAAAACTACCCAAACACTGGGTTATTATAGCTGACCCAGGATCTGAGTAACACAAAAACTACCCAAACACTGGGTTATTATGGCTGACCCAGGATCTGGGTAACACAAAAACTACCCAAACCCTGGGTTGTTACGTCTGACCCAGGATCTGGGTAACACAAAAACTACCCAAACACTGGGTTATTATGGCTGACCCAGGATCTGAGTAACACAAAAACTACCCAAACACTGGGTTGTTACGTCTGACCCAGGATCTGGGTAACACAAAAACTACCCAAACACTGGGTTATTATGGCTGACCCAGGATCTGAGTAACACAAAAACTACCCAAACACTGGGTTATTATGGCTGACCCAGGATCTGAGTAACACAAAAACTACCCAAACACTGGGTTGTTACGTCTGACCCAGGATCTGGGTAACACAAAAACTACCCAAACACTGGGTTATTATGGCTGACCCAGGATCTGAGTAACACAAAAACTACCCAAACACAGGGTTATTATGGCTGACCCAGGATCTGAGTAACACAAAAACTACCCAAACACTGGGTTATTATGGCTGACCCAGGATCTGGGTAACACACAAAAAAACCAAACACTGGGTTGTTACATCTGACCCAGGATCTGGGTAACACAAAAACTACCCAAACACTGGGTTGTTACGTCTGACCCAGGATCTGGGTAACACCAAAACTACCCAAACACTGGGTTATTATGGCTGACCCAGGATCTGAGTAACACAAAAACTACTCAAACACTGGGTTGTTACGTCTGACCCAGGATCTGAGTAACACAAAAACTACCCAAACACTGGGTTGTTACGTCTGACCCAGGATCTGGGTAACACCAAAACTACCCAAACACTGGGTTATTATGGCTGACCCAGGATCTGAGTAACACAAAAACTACCCAAACACTGGGTTGTTACGTCTGACCCAGGATCTGGGTAACACAAAAACTACCCAAACACTGGGTTATTATGGCTGACACAGGATCTGAGTAACACAAAAACTACCCAAACACTGGGTTATTATGGCTGACCCAGGATCTGAGTAACACAAAAACTACCCAAACACTGGGTTATTATGGCTGACCCAGGATCTGGGTAACACAAAAACTACCCAAACACTGGGTTGTTACATCTGACCCAGGATCTGGGTAACACAAAAACTACCCAAACACTGGGTTGTTACGTCTGACCCAGGATCTGGGTAACACCAAAACTACCCAAACTCTGGGTTATTATGGCTGACCCAGGATCTGAGTAACACAAAAACTACCCAAACACTGGGTTATTATGGCTGACCCAGGATCTGGGTAACACAAAAACTACCCAAACACTGGGTTATTATAGCTGACCCAGGATCTGAGTAACACAAAAACTACCCAAACACTGGGTTATTATGGCTGACCCAGGATCTGGGTAACACAAAAACTACCCAAACACTGGGTTATTATAGCTGACCCAGGATCTGAGTAACACAAAAACTACCCAAACACTGGGTTATTATAGCTGACCCAGGATCTGAGTAACACAAAAACTACCCAAACACTGGGTTATTATGGCTGACCCAGGATCTGGGTAACACAAAAATTCCCCAAACACTGGGTTATTATAGCTGACCCAGGATCTGAGTAACACAAAAACTACCCAAACACTGGGTTATTATAGCTGACCCAGGATCTGAGTAACACGAAAACTACCCAAACACTGGGTTATAATAGCTGACCCAGGATCTGAGTAACACAAAAACTACCCAAACTCTGGGTTATTATGGCTGACCCAGGATCTGAGTAACACAAAAACTACCCAAACCCTGGGTTGTTACGTCTGACCCAGGATCTGGGTAACACAAAATCTACCCAAACACTGGGTTATTATGGCTGACCCAGGATCTGAGTAACACAAAAACTACCCAAACACTGGGTTGTTACGTCTGACCCAGGATCTGGGTAACACAAAAACTACCCAAACACTGGGTTATTATGGCTGACCCAGGATCTGAGTAACACAAAAACTACCCAAACACAGGGTTATTATGGCTGACCCAGGATCTGAGTAACACAAAAACTACTCAAACACTGGGTTGTTACGTCTGACCCAGGATCTGAGTAACACAAAAACTACCCAAACACTGGGTTGTTACGTCTGACCCAGGATCTGGGTAACACCAAAACTACCCAAACACTGGGTTATTATAGCTGACCCAGGATCTGAGTAAATCAAAAACTACCCAAACACTGGGTTATTATGGCTGACCCAGGATCTGGGTAACACAAAAACTACCCAAACCCTGGGTTGTTACGTCTGACCCAGGATCTGGGTAACACAAAAACTACCCAAACACTGGGTTATTATGGCTGACCCAGGATCTGAGTAACACAAAAACTACCCAAACACTGGGTTGTTACGTCTGACCCAGGATCTGGGTAACACAAAAACTACCCAAACACTGGGTTATTATGGCTGACCCAGGATCTGAGTAACACAAAAACTACCCAAACACTGGGTTATTATGGCTGACCCAGGATCTGAGTAACACAAAAACTACCCAAACACTGGGTTATTATGGCTGACCCAGGATCTGGGTAACACAAAAACTACCCAAACACTGGGTTGTTACATCTGACCCAGGATCTGGGTAACACAAAAACTACCCAAACACTGGGTTGTTACGTCTGACCCAGGATCTGGGTAACACCAAAACTACCCAAACTCTGGGTTATTATGGCTGACCCAGGATCTGAGTAACACAAAAACTACCCAAACACTGGGTTATTATGGCTGACCCAGGATCTGGGTAACACAAAAACTACCCAAACACTGGGTTATTATAGCTGACCCAGGATCTGAGTAACACAAAAACTACCCAAACACTGGGTTATTATGGCTGACCCAGGATCTGGGTAACACAAAAACTACCCAAACACTGGGTTATTATAGCTGACCCAGGATCTGAGTAACACAAAAACTACCCAAACCCTGGGTTGTTACGTCTGACCCAGGATCTGGGTAACACAAAATCTACCCAAACACTGTGTTATTATGGCTGACCCAGGATCTGAGTAACACAAAAACTACCCAAACACTGGGTTGTTACGTCTGACCCAGGATCTGGGTAACACAAAAAAAAACCAAACACTGGGTTGTTACATCTGACCCAGGATCTGGGTAACACAAAAACTACCCAAACACTGGGTTGTTACGTCTGACCCAGGATCTGGGTAACACCAAAACTACCCAAACACTGGGTTATTATGGCTGACCCAGGATCTGAGTAACACAAAAACTACTCAAACACTGGGTTGTTACGTCTGACCCAGGATCTGAGTAACACAAAAACTACCCAAACACTGGGTTGTTACGTCTGACCCAGGATCTGGGTAACACCAAAACTACCCAAACACTGGGTTATTATAGCTGACCCAGGATCTGAGTAACACAAAAACTACCCAAACACTGGGTTATTATGGCTGACCCAGGATCTGGGTAACACAAAAACTACCCAAACCCTGGGTTGTTACGTCTGACCCAGGATCTGGGTAACACAAAAACTACCCAAACACTGGGTTATTATGGCTGACCCAGGATCTGAGTAACACAAAAACTACCCAAACACTGGGTTGTTACGTCTGACCCAGGATCTGGGTAACACAAAAACTACCCAAACACTGGGTTATTATGGCTGACCCAGGATCTGAGTAACACAAAAACTACCCAAACACTGGGTTATTATGGCTGACCCAGGATCTGAGTAACACAAAAACTACCCAAACACTGGGTTATTATGGCTGACCCAGGATCTGGGTAACAAAAAAACTACCCAAACACTGGGTTGTTACATCTGACCCAGGATCTGGGTAACACAAAAACTACCCAAACACTGGGTTGTTACGTCTGACCCAGGATCTGGGTAACACCAAAACTACCCAAACTCTGGGTTATTATGGCTGACCCAGGATCTGAGTAACACAAAAACTACCCAAACACTGGGTTATTATGGCTGACCCAGGATCTGGGTAACACAAAAACTACCCAAACACTGGGTTATTATAGCTGACCCAGGATCTGAGTAACACAAAAACTACCCAAACACTGGGTTATTATGGCTGACCCAGGATCTGGGTAACACAAAAACTACCCAAACACTGGGTTATTATAGCTGACCCAGGATCTGAGTAACACAAAAACTACCCAAACACTGGGTTATTATAGCTGACCCAGGATCTGAGTAACACGAAAACTACCCAAACACTGGGTTATTATAGCTGACCCAGGATCTGAGTAACACAAAAACTACCCAAACTCTGGGTTATTATGGCTGACCCAGGATCTGAGTAACACAAAAACTACCCAAACCCTGGGTTGTTACGTCTGACCCAGGATCTGGGTAACACAAAATCTACCCAAACACTGGGTTATTATGGCTGACCCAGGATCTGAGTAACACAAAAACTACCCAAACACTGGGTTGTTACGTCTGACCCAGGATCTGGGTAACACAAAAACTACCCAAACACTGGGTTATTATGGCTGACCCAGGATCTGAGTAACACAAAAACTACCCAAACACAGGGTTATTATGGCTGACCCAGGATCTGAGTAACACAAAAACTACCCAAACACTGGGTTATTATGGCTGACCCAGGATCTGGGTAACACAAAAAAAAACCAAACACTGGGTTGTTACATCTGACCCAGGATCTGGGTAACACAAAAACTACCCAAACACTGGGTTGTTACGTCTGACCCAGGATCTGGGTAACACCAAAACTACCCAAACACTGGGTTATTATGGCTGACCCAGGATCTGAGTAACACAAAAACTACTCAAACACTGGGTTGTTACGTCTGACCCAGGATCTGAGTAACACAAAAACTACCCAAACACTGGGTTGTTACGTCTGACCCAGGATCTGGGTAACACCAAAACTACCCAAACACTGGGTTATTATAGCTGACCCAGGATCTGAGTAACACAAAAACTACCCAAACACTGGGTTATTATGGCTGACCCAGGATCTGGGTAACACAAAAACTACCCAAACCCTGGGTTGTTACGTCTGACCCAGGATCTGGGTAACACAAAAACTACCCAAACACTGGGTTATTATGGCTGACCCAGGATCTGAGTAACACAAAAACTACCCAAACACTGGGTTGTTACGTCTGACCCAGGATCTGGGTAACACAAAAACTACCCAAACACTGGGTTATTATGGCTGACCCAGGATCTGAGTAACACAAAAACTACCCAAACACTGGGTTATTATGGCTGACCCAGGATCTGAGTAACACAAAAACTACCCAAACACTGGGTTGTTACGTCTGACCCAGGATCTGGGTAACACAAAAACTACCCAAACACTGGGTTATTATGGCTGACCCAGGATCTGAGTAACACAAAAACTACCCAAACACAGGGTTATTATGGCTGACCCAGGATCTGAGTAACACAAAAACTACCCAAACACTGGGTTATTATGGCTGACCCAGGATCTGGGTAACACACAAAAAAACCAAACACTGGGTTGTTACATCTGACCCAGGATCTGGGTAACACAAAAACTACCCAAACACTGGGTTGTTACGTCTGACCCAGGATCTGGGTAACACCAAAACTACCCAAACACTGGGTTATTATGGCTGACCCAGGATCTGAGTAACACAAAAACTACTCAAACACTGGGTTGTTACGTCTGACCCAGGATCTGAGTAACACAAAAACTACCCAAACACTGGGTTGTTACGTCTGACCCAGGATCTGGGTAACACCAAAACTACCCAAACACTGGGTTATTATGGCTGACCCAGGATCTGAGTAACACAAAAACTACCCAAACACTGGGTTGTTACGTCTGACCCAGGATCTGGGTAACACAAAAACTACCCAAACACTGGGTTATTATGGCTGACACAGGATCTGAGTAACACAAAAACTACCCAAACACTGGGTTATTATGGCTGACCCAGGATCTGAGTAACACAAAAACTACCCAAACACTGGGTTATTATGGCTGACCCAGGATCTGGGTAACACAAAAACTACCCAAACACTGGGTTGTTACATCTGACCCAGGATCTGGGTAACACAAAAACTACCCAAACACTGGGTTGTTACGTCTGACCCAGGATCTGGGTAACACCAAAACTACCCAAACTCTGGGTTATTATGGCTGACCCAGGATCTGAGTAACACAAAAACTACCCAAACACTGGGTTATTATGGCTGACCCAGGATCTGGGTAACACAAAAACTACCCAAACACTGGGTTATTATAGCTGACCCAGGATCTGAGTAACACAAAAACTACCCAAACACTGGGTTATTATGGCTGACCCAGGATCTGGGTAACACAAAAACTACCCAAACACTGGGTTATTATAGCTGACCCAGGATCTGAGTAACACAAAAACTACCCAAACACTGGGTTATTATAGCTGACCCAGGATCTGAGTAACACAAAAACTACCCAAACACTGGGTTATTATGGCTGACCCAGGATCTGGGTAACACAAAAATTCCCCAAACACTGGGTTATTATAGCTGACCCAGGATCTGAGTAACACAAAAACTACCCAAACACTGGGTTATTATAGCTGACCCAGGATCTGAGTAACACGAAAACTACCCAAACACTGGGTTATTATAGCTGACCCAGGATCTGAGTAACACAAAAACTACCCAAACTCTGGGTTATTATGGCTGACCCAGGATCTGAGTAACACAAAAACTACCCAAACCCTGGGTTGTTACGTCTGACCCAGGATCTGGGTAACACAAAATCTACCCAAACACTGGGTTATTATGGCTGACCCAGGATCTGAGTAACACAAAAACTACCCAAACACTGGGTTGTTACGTCTGACCCAGGATCTGGGTAACACAAAAACTACCCAAACACTGGGTTATTATGGCTGACCCAGGATCTGAGTAACACAAAAACTACCCAAACACAGGGTTATTATGGCTGACCCAGGATCTGAGTAACACAAAAACTACTCAAACACTGGGTTGTTACGTCTGACCCAGGATCTGAGTAACACAAAAACTACCCAAACACTGGGTTGTTACGTCTGACCCAGGATCTGGGTAACACCAAAACTACCCAAACACTGGGTTATTATAGCTGACCCAGGATCTGAGTAACACAAAAACTACCCAAACACTGGGTTATTATGGCTGACCCAGGATCTGGGTAACACAAAAACTACCCAAACCCTGGGTTGTTACGTCTGACCCAGGATCTGGGTAACACAAAAACTACCCAAACACTGGGTTATTATGGCTGACCCAGGATCTGAGTAACACAAAAACTACCCAAACACTGGGTTGTTACGTCTGACCCAGGATCTGGGTAACACAAAAACTACCCAAACACTGGGTTATTATGGCTGACCCAGGATCTGAGTAACACAAAAACTACCCAAACACTGGGTTATTATGGCTGACCCAGGATCTGAGTAACACAAAAACTACCCAAACACTGGGTTATTATGGCTGACCCAGGATCTGGGTAACACAAAAACTACCCAAACACTGGGTTGTTACATCTGACCCAGGATCTGGGTAACACAAAAACTACCCAAACACTGGGTTGTTACGTCTGACCCAGGATCTGGGTAACACCAAAACTACCCAAACTCTGGGTTATTATGGCTGACCCAGGATCTGAGTAACACAAAAACTACCCAAACACTGGGTTATTATGGCTGACCCAGGATCTGGGTAACACAAAAACTACCCAAACACTGGGTTATTATAGCTGACCCAGGATCTGAGTAACACAAAAACTACCCAAACACTGGGTTATTATGGCTGACCCAGGATCTGGGTAACACAAAAACTACCCAAACACTGGGTTATTATAGCTGACCCAGGATCTGAGTAACACAAAAACTACCCAAACCCTGGGTTGTTACGTCTGACCCAGGATCTGGGTAACACAAAATCTACCCAAACACTGTGTTATTATGGCTGACCCAGGATCTGAGTAACACAAAAACTACCCAAACACTGGGTTGTTACGTCTGACCCAGGATCTGGGTAACACAAAAAAAAACCAAACACTGGGTTGTTACATCTGACCCAGGATCTGGGTAACACAAAAACTACCCAAACACTGGGTTGTTACGTCTGACCCAGGATCTGGGTAACACCAAAACTACCCAAACACTGGGTTATTATGGCTGACCCAGGATCTGAGTAACACAAAAACTACTCAAACACTGGGTTGTTACGTCTGACCCAGGATCTGAGTAACACAAAAACTACCCAAACACTGGGTTGTTACGTCTGACCCAGGATCTGGGTAACACCAAAACTACCCAAACACTGGGTTATTATAGCTGACCCAGGATCTGAGTAACACAAAAACTACCCAAACACTGGGTTATTATGGCTGACCCAGGATCTGGGTAACACAAAAACTACCCAAACCCTGGGTTGTTACGTCTGACCCAGGATCTGGGTAACACAAAAACTACCCAAACACTGGGTTATTATGGCTGACCCAGGATCTGAGTAACACAAAAACTACCCAAACACTGGGTTGTTACGTCTGACCCAGGATCTGGGTAACACAAAAACTACCCAAACACTGGGTTATTATGGCTGACCCAGGATCTGAGTAACACAAAAACTACCCAAACACTGGGTTATTATGGCTGACCCAGGATCTGAGTAACACAAAAACTACCCAAACACTGGGTTATTATGGCTGACCCAGGATCTGGGTAACAAAAAAACTACCCAAACACTGGGTTGTTACATCTGACCCAGGATCTGGGTAACACAAAAACTACCCAAACACTGGGTTGTTACGTCTGACCCAGGATCTGGGTAACACCAAAACTACCCAAACTCTGGGTTATTATGGCTGACCCAGGATCTGAGTAACACAAAAACTACCCAAACACTGGGTTATTATGGCTGACCCAGGATCTGGGTAACACAAAAACTACCCAAACACTGGGTTATTATAGCTGACCCAGGATCTGAGTAACACAAAAACTACCCAAACACTGGGTTATTATGGCTGACCCAGGATCTGGGTAACACAAAAACTACCCAAACACTGGGTTATTATAGCTGACCCAGGATCTGAGTAACACAAAAACTACCCAAACACTGGGTTATTATAGCTGACCCAGGATCTGAGTAACACAAAAACTACCCAAACACTGGGTTATTATAGCTGACCCAGGATCTGAGTAACACGAAAACTACCCAAACACTGGGTTATTATGGCTGACCCAGGATCTGGGTAACACAAAAACTACCCAAACACTGGGTTGTTACATCTGACCCAGGATCTGGGTAACACAAAAACTACCCAAACTCTGGGTTGTTACGTCTGACCCAGGATCTGGGTCACACCAAAACTACCCAAACACTGGGTTATTATGGCTGACCCAGGATCTGGGTAACACAAAAACTACCCAAACACTGGGTTATTATGGCTGACCCAGGATCTGGGTAACACAAAAACTACCCTAACTCTTATATCTCCTAAGCCTAGTAGTCAATATTTCATGAGCAGGATAACCATATTAATCCGTACAGTAACAGAGCACAAGCACCACCAAAACAATGTTCTTCTGCAAAATGCATGCATGCGTTTTGTTGTTGTTGTTGTTTGTTTGTTTTTGTTTTTTACAGCTAGAGGGCCAAAATTTACTGTACCTTTAAACATCTCAAGTTTGTCACGTGGCTGGACACACCTACATTCTGTGGCCACCGATCACTGTCAGTCTTGTGTCCAAACTGGGCTGAAAGGGTTAGTTCACCCAAAACTGTACTGAATCCCAATGGAGGCCTTTCTGAAGCCTTTCTCGGCCATCAGCTTTCAACAAAAATATCTTTATTTGTGTTCTGAAGATGAACGAAGGTGTTATGGGTGTCCAACAACACCCATTTTTGGGTGAACTAACCCTTTAAGACTATTCACAGATCGAATGACAACTTAAGCTTTGTCAAGCAAATGTTTGAATGTAAGCATGATTTTATGACAAAATTATTAATTATGGGTGAACAATTTAACCCAACAACCGTGATTTAGTGTAGGCCTAGAGGTTGACCTGTGGGGGGAAAAACGAATATATAACCAATACAATCCCATGGCAATTTAAAGCTATTTATGTGTTGGCGAACAGGTGGCAATGCATATTGAAATCATACAATCTCATTTGTACGTTTTTGTACGATCTGCTCCGGCTCAGTGATTGTTAGGCTGTGCTTAGATCTAGACCAGGGTTGCTAACAGTGTAAGTAGTCCAATTCTGACCTAGACCATCGCCACCTCGTAAAATAATTACATTTCCCCATGAGATCGGATGAAACTCACAACACCACAGACACTGAACGACACTTTCTGCTGTACGGCACAGGTCACGGCACGCCGTTTGATCGCACACTGACAGACGTAAGAAATCCTAATTGCCCTGATGCAAAGATTCAAAGCAAGGGGGATCCCTGCCGTTCAAATGCATTAGCGTCGGCTGCATTAAACTAAAATGGAAACACGATGTTGCCGTTCTCATTGGCAGAACACTGAGAGAGAGAGAGAGAGAGAGAGAGAGAGAGAGAGAGAGAGAGAGAGAGAGAGAGAGAGAGAGAGAGAGAGAGAGAGAGAGAGAGAGAGAGAGAGAGAGTGTCCCGGCGGGTGCGTTCTCCGCTCTACCATAAGCAAACTGAATATGCATTAATGAACTCCATTGAAATGCAAAGTCTAGCAGCAATTTGTTCCATAAAGCTCTTAGGGAAATATGGATTAGACAGAGGGGCGATACATTAGGTGTTTCAGATAGCTTTGAGACGCTGCCTTTTTTCTCCACCTTGCTTTTTCTTGACTGAGAGAACCTGCTGTGGTTTCAATATGCATGAAGCCCTTTTCATGTTGGACGCTCGCTCTCTTTGTCCGTCACTGTAGGTGGCATGAGGTGGTCAGTGTACAGGCTGAGCAGTGTTCACATGCTGGAGGAGTCACAACAGCAAAACCTCAAATAGGCTAGTGTTATGTTGCGGTAGGTCGAAAATATTCAAATCGGGCTAAAGTTTGGATGATCGACTAAAAGGACTTTTATTTATTGATGAAGAAACACTAGATGGGTGGAGAGTATAGGCCTAATTTATGTAGCCTATGTATAGAAAACTTCACAAAATGTGTTTGCATTGCCCTTATAATGCATCATTGATTAATAAAAATTTAAATTTCTTCTAAACTTACTGACCCCAACTTTTGAACATTAGTGTACATATAAATATATAATACATCCAAGGGCCTGTCATACACCCGGCGCAATGCGACGTGACAACGCAAGTGTGACTCAAGTGTTTTTTGCTAGTTTCAGCCTGATGCAGTTACCATTTTTACATCCTTGCGTCACGTTTTTTAAATAGCAAATGCACCGGTGCACATCTGTTCGCCCATGGGCATGCTGGTCAGAAAAACCAAGTGTGTTCAGGAGAATTGTTGGTGCTTCCTATTTTGAGGAACTGAAAACGACTGCGCCATTGAATAACCAAAACTTGGTCTAAAGTCAATAACACACACAGGGACGCACAGCAGCACACACACATTTTTAAATATTAAAAATAAAAGAATTCCACTCTGGAGAAGCGTCTTTCCGCTCACATGTAAGTAGTGAATCCTCCATGGTGCAAGCGCTACTGGCTTTTAAAGGGAAAGGGAGACGAGACTCTGATTGGTTTATTCCATGTTACACCCAAACACACCCATGACTTATTAAAGCCCCTTTCACACTGCGATTCCGGTAAATACACGGATAATGCGACCCGGCATTTGTTCCCGGGCCGCTAGATTTGGTCCATTCACACTGCCAGCGAAATACCGTAAAATGTGTGCTTTCACACACAACCCGTAACGGTCCCGGGTCGAGTTGACACGTGACATCTGGATGTGACGTATAACGGCGAGCGATCTCAGCTTCAGCGCGGATAGTAAGGAGCTCCGTGGTCTCGACTTGTGTCCAGTTTGCGCTCATTTCTGCTTGTTTAATTTTAGTTTCTTTTGTATACGAACACTCTCTGCGTTTAAAACACTGATGAGCTCTTCTGGCACTGCAGGGTTGTATTATTGAAAAAACAAGCTCTAGGAGTCGCACCATAACTACGTACACGTTGCGGCATTAGTTTTGGCTTTTGTTCACACAGCGCTCGTCCCGGGTCGAATACCGCAATATTACTAGGTCCCCGACCCGGGTTCAATTCGGTAATCAATTCCGGGACGTGGTTGCTTTCACACAGAAGGCGACCCGGCAATGCTCCGGGAATATTGCGGGTCGGACGTGCAGTGTGAAAGGGGCTTAAGAGACGAGGTAGTACTCTTTTGGACCATGTGCCAATCGTTTTTTCCATCGTTTAAATAGCAAAAGTGGATCTGGACACACCCTAAATGCACCTGCGCCATGTGCTTCAGACCATGTGTTCAGATCCTTAAAAGTGTTTGTTTAAAGAAAATGTTATACTCAAAACCCCATACATTTAATGAATTTACTTATTAAACTGTAGCCATATATTTGAGTATTATATAATTGTATGTTTATTATATGCAAATGCTTGTAGAAACCCAAAAACATGCTTTATATGTTTGTGAATATTGTTTATATTGAGACACATTTCCTGTGTCATTTGCAGTGCATTTCGGACTGAACATCTACCTGTCGCCTTTGCACTGTCTTCATTGATGGACCCAAATCAAAAGACATGCTGGATGACAGATATATATATCGTACGGTTTTGATTTGATTGATGTGCACAGCCTCAGGTTCCCACACACACACACACACACACACACTGACACACACACACACACACGTTTACACTCTCAGGAGGCCCCTGGTGTAGAGAAGAGAGCCACACTAGCGAAGGGCCGAATCAGTGACAGCAGTGGCTGTACGGCTGCTGTTAGACCCTGAAGCGCAGACTTAATTAAACAGACCCTCTCCCCCTCTCTCTCTCTCTCTGTTCCAGGGGGTCTTTAATGAAGTGGTCTCCTCCATCGATCCTGCTGAACATTGGGTCTCCTTCCTCTGCTGGGTTGGCTGGCAGCCATTTGGCTTCGCTCTGTCAGCTCCGCGCGGCTAATTAGCTCTGTTGTTCTTTTGCCTCCCTGAGATTTCCTCCCTGTTTCAAGTTGAGGAGGGAAATGCAAAGAGGGCTGGATCAGGCATATAGCAACCTAACTGCCACCAGTCCTTACATTCAAAACACGCTTCAGCGGAGAGACATATCTTCAGTGTGTCTGTATTACTGTGTGCAATATATATGGTTATATAAGTTATAGACTCATGGTTGGAGTAAACGAATGGGACTTTATTGTGCAGTGCTGCCACCATATTTAATGACATAGGCGTATGATGTTTGGAAGGGAGTCAATTGTCCCCTCTGCTCTGATTTAGTTTTTAATCAGTGTTGATAAGAACTGAACTGGGGTATGGCAAGCCGTTTTGACTTTTAATCATACACAGGATATGAATTCTTTATATGAACAATTCAGTTTTCACTAGTTAAAATGCTTATTTTTGATATGAGGAATTAGATTTCTACTAGTAAAAATGTTAATTATTGATATCAACAATGATTGATATCAAAAATTTAATTTTAATTATTAAAAACTATAATTTTGTAACTATAATCTGTAATTGTATTTTCACTAGTGAAATGTCACCATAGGGCATATGCAGCCATTCAGATTCCAATTTCACATTAAAAATCATGATTTTTATATCAATAATTACTTACAGTTACTAGTTACTATTAAAAAAATATAAATTCCAGATATCAATAATTTAATTTTCACTTGTTGAAATCTTGAACCTTGATATCTATAAATGTATTTCTTTCAATATAATTTCAGATATCTAAAATGACTTTCTAACTGGTACAATCACATTCATTAAATTAGAAATTAAAATGTTTAGGCTACTAGTACAAAATAATTCAATTGTTGATATCAATAATAGACATTTGCACTAGTAGCCATGTAATTATTGATATCAAAAATTGATTTTCTGATATGTGAAATTGGAATTTAAAACTACACTCTGAAAAATGTTGTTTTAAAAACAACCCAAGTTGGGTTAAAAATGGAAAAACCAATTGGGTTGTTTTAAGCAAGCATTTAACCCAACAGCTGGGATAAATCAACCCATTGTTGGTTTGGTCAATTTTTAACCCAGCATTTCTAGTAAGAATATCAAACAATTATTGATATCAAGATTTTAATTTGAATGGCAGCCTACGGTGACACTTCACTAGTGAAAATACAATTACAGATATTATAGAATTACAGTTTTTAGTTGAAATTCAATTCTTGATATCAAGAACTTTTATTTCTGCGAGTGATTACTTTTTTACATTATTCACATTTTTGCTAGTGTAATTCCTGATATCAAAAATTAATCTTTTAACTAGTGAAAATTGAATTGCTGATAATATCAAGACAAGAATTCATATCATGAGAATAAATTTAAGTCAATACGGCGTGCCACACTGGGGTGCGTTTCCGGTGCGAGTTCCGTTATCACCACATTCAAAAATATTTATGAGAGTCGGTGTTTCCCGAAACCATGTCCACTGAACAATCGCAAACATCGCAAAGTTGTGTTGTTGAATCGACCAGAGGTCGCGTTAACCGATTTTTTCCCGTCTTTGGCGGAATTTTTTCAACAGTGATGGAAAAATCTGAAAGTCGTCGTCCGTTGTTTTGACAGTTCTGAGGGTGAGCTGTAATTGTAACTGTAATTTCCTTCTCTGTCCACTCGGTGGCGAGGGCGCTCTTGCTGATTATCAAGTTAATGCTCAACGAACGGCTGTTCTACATTACTTGACATTGTTTACAAGCGTATTTGGACGCTTTCAACGCCTTTCTGCGGTTGAAACACTAATTGATCGATTACATGTGAGACATAATACGGATTTCGGTAAGCTGGAGTGTATCTTTCAACATATTTTTCTGATGTTCATTAATGTTTCGTTGTGTAACGTTTATTCGCGCGTTCGATCCGCTTTTCTTGAAGAGTGATGATGTCTTGCGCAATTTTGTGATACAAAATTTGTGTGAAACAAAATTTGAAAGACTTTTGTTCAAAAGTAACAAAGTACAAAGCCTATTGTGATTAGACAAACATTAATGATGAAACCTGAAAAGTGACCCATTCTGTTCAGCTTTCACTGGGCCTACATGAATAAATATTTAACCTATATGCTTGTCTTGTAAATTACTAAATAAAAAATGAAAATGTAAACATAGGCAGAGCATGATAAATTGCTCGACAGCTGCCGAGCTGTGATAGTTTCTTGTTTTTATTAATTATGGACGAATTAATAGGAAAAGAAATTACATATCAATATTCCTGTGAAATATTACATGTTTTATGAAAATGTTGGCAACTATTACTCCCATTATTACACTTCTTTTTTTCATTTCATGTTGCGCCAAGAAGGCATTAATATGCAAATTAAATGCAATGTGCATTGTATTGAATGGGTAACGTTAAAACCATACGGCCATTTTACCCACATATTGCATAAAGTAAAATAGTATATCAATGCATTTGTTTAGCCTATATCTTTCATAGTTCAGAATCATGTTTAAACAAAGTTTGTTTAAAAAAAATCCTGAAACTTAAAAAATGATTGTTAAATTAAAAATAAATCCCATTGTTTTTCCCTATACATGCAATTTCATGTCATCAATTTTTTTTAACAACTGAGTCCTGGCGTCAACTATTAGGACACATGAATAAACTATAATTTTTAACAAAAAAATGTATCCATTTGTTTCTTATGACATGGAAACAGAAAATTCAACAAGAAAAACTTTCTGGGTCCCAGGAGGCTATGTGCTTTAAAAGTGGGAGTGAGCGGTGGGTGATTGCAATTCACAACCTTTAATCGGATACATTAGAAAATAACTTTTTCTTTTCAAAATGCTCGCTGTCACCTCTAGCGTTTTCCAAAAGTTTTTCGTCCACACTGAAACATCGGAAAATGCTCAATTCACCTCACTGCGCATGCGTAAACCCTCATAAAAGCATTCTGAGATAGTACAGTCTGAACAAACGTAAGGTTTTTCTGGCTGGATCATTTTATTTAGCAAACTGCTCATGTTTTGCTGTTGTAGGCTATTTTTTATAGGACTATGATATGAAGAGTGTGCAAAGTAATCACGCGTTTCAAATCAAGTTTGTACGATATAAAATCATTACATCTATGGAGAGTCCCCACAAATATAGTGAACCAGGTGTGTGTGTGTGCATGTGTGGGTGTGTGTGAGAGAGAGCGCGCGCGCGCCCGGATAGTAAAGCCTGAGATCACCTACATTGTGGTGGTCCCCACTTTTCAAAAGGTTTATAAATCATACAGGATGAGTTTTTTTTTTTTTTGAGAAAGTAAAAATGCAGAATGTTTCCTGTAATGGGTAAGTTTGGTTTAGGGGCAGTGTAGGGGGATAGAAAATATGATTTGTATGGTATAAAAACCATTACACCTATGGAGAGTTCCCACAAAGATAGTGAACCAGACTGTGTGTGTGTGTGTGTGTGTGTGTGTGTGTGTGTGTGTGTGTGTGTGTTAAATTAAACAGCGCGTCATTTTTTCACACACCAGACTGATCTTATGAAATGGGGTAGGCCTATGTATACCATTTTGGTGTACTATCAAGAAGCATAATCACATTTTAGCCTGTTTATCAACGCCATTTCATTCTATCCCCCTACACTGCCCCTTGCTTGCTTTTAAACAAGTTTTTTTTATACAAGATGAAACTTTTTTTTTTTTCCAAGTCAGTTTAATGTCATTTAAGTTGAAATGACTTAAATCAGCACTAGGTAACGTTTCAACCTTCATCATTTTCAAGACTCTTGTGATGATAAATCGACTTACAATAGGTTGAATGACACGTCTGCCATAGCCTGATGGGGTCTGTATCGTTTTTAATCATACTTTTAAACTTCGGGTTTCGGGTAGTAACCCGAGAACAAAAAGAACTACAAAATTCGACTGCTTTACGGCATATACGTCACTTCCACCAACACACACACTTCCTTACATTCGGACGTGCGAGCCCAACTTTGTTCGTCGGATAATATAGTCATGTCCGAAGCAGCGCAGACAAATAAGAAAGAAAAGGTTTCTTTGGAGGAAAGCAATAAGAGGAAATGAAAAAGTGATTAAAGGCAGGACGAGGATCAACATGTGACCAGCGTTTGCTCGTCGGCGTGACCTGAAGGAGGCGTGCCCGACCGATGCTGTCCTGCTTGTTATGGTGATTACCTACCATTTAAACATTGAACTGAAGTATCATATAGATTCTGTAAAACGCTAACCAATAGACTACTATAATGACGCTGGCTTGTAAACGTGAGCATCTCGTTTATTTGGCGTTTGAAAAAAATAAAACCCATGAAATGATATTCATATGACATGCTGAAACATCTGCCACTGACTGTACCTGGGATGAAGACATTTCACACGCGCCGCCAGAAGAACAGCTGCATGTGAACTCCTCCTGCAGTGTTCAGGGGAACTGTTAGTGCTGCACCAACCCGCGGGACGCTTTTATGAAGTTATTTGGCCTGCCCCGCACCACTGTATATATTTTTACAACCCGCCCCGCACCCGTAGACATACGGGGTCCGCGCTTCACTAGTTCAGGGCTATCAGGGTTGTCATGTCAACAAATGCATGCGCGATGGCATCCGCTGCTGTAGGATGACAGAGTTTACGACAGTAGTTGAGGACATTATTTTTTCCAAACTGTAGGGGGACCCCGAGAGCAAAAGTTACCCAGTGCTGCTTTAAACAGCCAAGTGATAGAGTGCACAGTGCCCATTCACTTTTTTTCAGCAGCCTTAGTTCAGGAAGTACTTTTCCCATAAAGATTTCCAAAATGTTTTCGTTAAAGATTTATAAGCCATAAACCATGCCAAGGTAAATCCCTGCATTACAAACTTTTATTTGAAGCAAAAAGAATTTGACAATCAGGCAGTCAAGACTATGTTCTTAACTAACTTAAGCTGTATATTATTTATATAGACGTATGTATATGAGAGCAAGAGAGAGAGAGAGAGCACGAGAGAGATTTTGTTTGTTTATATGCATGGCCTGCCAAATCAGCAGCTTTGAAGGTATAACCAGAAATAACAATAAGAATACTCCGATTGAGCTGACATTCACAGTTTTACGTCAGGTTTCACTGTTTAAAGAGGCATTCTTTGTGTGTCGAGTTTACGGCAACAGCGATGACAGGAGATGTTTAAGGTTAGCTCATATCAAGTACAATTGTGGTGGAACTGCTTTCTTGGCGCCACATTCACACCCACTGAGCCAATTTAGCATCCGAGGAGCAGCATAATAACAAGACATACAATTATATGCTGGACTGACCCGAAACCATTAGACTGAAATCGTGTCCTATGTATGTATTCAAATAAGACGGGAGATATCTCCATATGTGGGCAAAATGAGGCGCGAGAGTGTCGAAAATCCTGTGAATAGGCGGGAAAGAGGCTGGTGTGTGCGAGGATTCACGACACCGCTTTGGTGTCCAGCTTCATGTTAGTGACTTGAAAATATTTTTATTTTTATTGACGGAGGTATTTTTTTTACCTGGTAATGAGGAGAATAAAAGGTTAGCAATTCAGCTTAAATGTGAAACTATTAAAAGTCGGATCTCATTGTGACAGCCTTCAAATGCTGAACTAAAAAACTGATTTATTACATTTCAATCTAAATTACATTTATTGTTACTATTGTGATTCTTTGTTAAAAATCTATTGTTGTTTCTCTTTTTAGAGTACTGTGGTAAGTCCGTCAACATCAGGTCAATATCGAGTCAGGTAAGATTGTCAGCATATCATTTATTTTCTACTTTTCAGAATACCATGACATTACAAAGGTACACTCCCAAATAGCATGATTTAAGAGTAAGGTCAAAGCTTTCCTCCCACTTTAAAGGCACTAGAGGAGACACACAGGCCAGCGAGCACATGTGTTTATTCTGCCCTCTGCTGGTGAAAAAGGCACATTGCTAAATTGCTAGGATGACCACTTGAAATAGGAACCGGTCCAGTTTGGACCTGATAAGTGAAGTTTAGATACAGCAGGACTTCTATATGGTCCTGCTCAAGTTCAAGATGCACTGCATCCAGTGAAGGCATTTAATCAGTCAATCAATCAATCAATCAATCAATCAATCAATCAGTCAATCAATCAACTTTATTTATATAGCGCTTTCACAATGATGATTGTTTCAAAGCAGCTTCACAGTGTTAAACAGGACAATATTGTGACAAAATTAGATTTGGCAGTACAGTCGTTATGGAGAAAACAGTGATGTTATCAGCTTATTTTAATTTATCATATAGTGGCAATGTTGGAAGATCAGTATTATAGTTTATAGAATTAAATAAGACCTAATTAATACATTTTATTTGAATATTTAGTTAATAACTTGGATCATATTTTTTCATTCAAAACATTCAGTGTTTCAGTGCCTTAAGAAGGAGCAACCGGACAATTATTTTAGTAGGGCCTATATTTTTACCTACTAGTCTGTTATCCATTAGGCTATATTTAGTGGACAGAATTGGTGGGTCAGTTACATTGTATCAACCTGGGCAAATTGGTGCCAGTCACAGAGCCAGTCACAATTAACAAAGCATATTGTCATTCAGTGACACTGCAAATAGGCTTTCCAACTAATGTAAATCAATATAAATATATAATAGTAGGCCTAAATTTGTCTCCCTTTCTCATGTGTCCCCTTTGTCCCACAAAATCAGATCTGCTGTCCTGCAACAGACTGTACCAAACTGTATAAATATCATGTAGTTTATATAAAAAGCATATTATTGTAAAAAGTGCTGTGCCTGAGGAAAAAAATGCACATCTATAGGGTCGCTTTTATCTTCCCCAAGCCTGTCTGAGAATATATACAGTTCTTCTGAGGGAATGTTTCAAGCTCCACGTGTGTCATCACAACGACATCTCTCAGTTTACCTCAAACGCATTCACAAATGAACGGCCAATGCCTGTATGTTTATAAAATCCCTCAATCATCCGCATATTCCCCTCAGTATCAATGCGGAGTGCTGTTTTACCGCTGACAGCCCTAGAGAAACGCACCTCTAATCATGGCAGGGTGTCTGAACGCAAACACCGAGAATGACATCCCGTGCCAACAATGCACATCCGACACTTTTCTCTCCCTCCAGATCCCTCCTCTTTGCTCCTGTGCATTGTTTTCCACGCTTGTCTCCCGGCAGCGGGAGCGTTTCCCTCTCTTAGTGTCAATTAAAAGAGTGAACTCTCTGCATTTGTCAACATATCATCTCCGGGCCCCGGCGTGACGCGCGGATGATTTGTCGGTGCTTCCTGACACGATGTGGGAGACGGTGATCTCCCTCATTAGAGACAGAGCGAGAGCCATCATATCTGACATGATACTTACCAGCTGAAACCCCTCCACCCTCATCCATGAGTCTGTCAAGCCTGTCACATCAAGCCCCCCCCTCCATCTCTCTCTCTCTCTCTCTCGCTCGCTCAGGGATAGTGTGTAGCGTATCCGCAAAGAGTGACAGAACAGTCCTTTTTTAGGGCCACCCTTTTACTCTCACAAAGTAAAAAAAAAAAATATTTTATTGGACATGGGATCCAAAGATATTATATAGCTGAATCTCAAAACCTGTCGGCCTTTTAATATTTCAAGCCACCATAAGTACCAGTAAAACTTTACAATAAGGTCTCATTTGTTCACATACTCTCTTAAGTAGTTACTTATTTTGAAAAAGTAATTACTTCATAATGCTACAAAAAGTATGCTCTGTGTAGTATGAATGTGTGTAGTATGAATGTAATCTGGACGTACTATTCTCCTGCCATTATCACATGACCATTCGTAAATCCTCTCCTGTGGCTTAGTGGGATAGTAATGTGATATGAGTAGTGTGATGTGAGTGGTAATATAAGTGAGTAATGTGATGAATGAGTAGTGTAATTTAAATGAGTAATGTGATGAGTGAGTAGTGTAATAAAAGTGAGTAATGTGATGTGAGTAATGTGATGGGAGTGAGTAATGTGATGAGGGTGAGTAGTGTGATATAAGTGAGTAATGTGTTGAGTGAGTAGTGTAATATAAGTGAGTAATGTGATGAGAGTGAGTAGTGTAATATAAGTGAGTAATGTGATGAGAGTGAGTAATGTGATGAGGGTGAGTAGTGTAATATAAATGAGTAATGTGATGAGGGTGAGTATTGTAATATAAGTGAGTAATGTGATGAGGGTGAGTATTGTAATATAAGTGAGTAATTTGATGAGGGTGAGTAGTGTAATATAAGTGAGTAATGTGATGAGGGTGAGTAGTGTAATATAAGTGAGTAATGTGATGAGGGTGAGTAATGTGATGAGAGTGAGTAGTGTAATATAAGTGAGTAATGTGATGAGAGTGAGTAGTGTAATATAAGTGAGTAATGTGATGAGAGTGAGTAATGTGATGAGGGTGAGTAGTGTGATATAAGTGAGTAATGTGATGAGAGTGAGTAGTGTTATATAAGTGAGTAATGTGATGAGAGTGAGTAGTGTAATATAAGTGAGTAATGTGATGAGAGTGAGTAGTGTAATATAAGTGAATAATGTGATGAGAGTGAGTAGTGTGATATAAGTGAGTAGTGTGATATAAGTGAGTAGTGTTATATAAGTGAGTAGTGTAATATAAGTGAATAATGTGATGAGAGTGAGTAGTGTAATATAAGTGAATAATGTGATGAGAGTGAGTAGTGTAATATAAGTGAGTAATGTGATGAGAGTGAGTAGTGTAATATAAGTAAATAATGTGATGAGAGTGAGTAGTGTGATATAAGTGAGTAGTGTGATATAAGTGAGTAGTGTTATATAAGTGAGTAGTGTAATATAAGTGAGTAATGTGATGAGAGTGAGTAGTGTAATATAAGTGAGTAATGTGATGAGAGTGAGTAATGTGATGAGGGTGAGTAGTGTGATATAAGTGAGTAATGTGATGAGAGTGAGTAGTGTTATATAAGTGAGTAATGCGATGAGAGTGAGTAGTGTTATATAAGTGAGTAATGTGATGAGAGTGAGTAGTGTAATATAAGTGAGTAATGTGATGAGAGTGAGTAGTGTAATATAAGTGAATAATGTGATGAGAGTGAGTAGTGTGATATAAGTGAGTAGTGTTATATAAGTGAGTAGTGTAATATAAGTGAATAATGTGATGAGAGTGAGTAGTGTAATATAAGTGAATAATGTGATGAGAGTGAGTAGTGTAATATAAGTAAATAATGTGATGAGAGTGAGTAGTGTAATATAAGTAAATAATGTGATGAGAGTGAGTAGTGTAATATAAGTAAATAATGTGATGAGAGTGAGTAGTGTGATATAAGTGAGTAGTGTGATATAAGTGAGTAGTGTTATATAAGTGAGTAGTGTAATATAAGTGAGTAATGTGATGAGTGAGTAATGTGATGAGGGTGAGTAGTGTAATATAAGTGAGTAATGTGATGAGTGAGTAGTGTAATATAAGTGAGTAATGTTATGAGAGTGAGTAATGTGATGAGGGTGAGTAGTGTGATATAAGTGAGTAATGTTATGAGAGTGAGTAGTGTAATATAAGTGAGTAATGTGATGAGGGTGAGTAGTGTAATATAAGTGAGTAATGTGATGAGAGTGAGTAGTGTGATGAGTGAGTAGTGTGATATAAGTGAGTAATGTGATGAGGGTGAGTAGTGTAATATAAGTGAGTAATGTTATGAGAGTGAGTAGTGTGATATAAGTGAGTAATGTTATGAGAGTGAGTAGTGTGATATAAGTGAGTAATGTTACTTAACTTAACATTGATTTCTCAATGAGGGGTCTCTTAATGTTTTTTTCAAGAGCTGTATATATTTTTGGTGCATTATTGTATTTAAACATTCAGTTATTTTTGTTCTTACAAAAATAGTTCTTAAAGCTGTTATGCTATGGCAACCCTTTTTTTGTGCAACTTATTTCAATATCGTGATAATATCGTATATCGTGATAAAACTTCATCAATTAATCGCAACATGAAAAATTGATATCGGCACATGCCTATAAGTGAGTAATGTGATGAGGGGAGATCCGGGTCCGGGAACCCGAATCTCGAGCCTGCGACGCGGAGCCCTGCGACGTCGCCAATTTTTTCCCTGCACCCCAGGGCCACGCCCTCCGGGTGTGCCGTTCGGGGACCCCCCGTGTTCCAGGGTGCAAAATCTGGGGCCCGCGGGACCCCCGTAGCAAAATCCCTCTCTGCCATTTTCTCAAGATGGTTCGCCGGAGCGGGTTCGTGGACGCCGCTTTGAGAGGGCCGATCGGACAGGGGGCGGCTCTTTCCCTCTCGCCGCGACCCCCCGAGTTTTCGGGGGTCAAAAGGTCAAAAAAGAGGCTGAGATCCCTCTGGGCCAGTATGGCCGTAAATGCGGCTCGGGACGGCCCCCGTTCGGGGACGGAAGGGCGTGACGTCTCGAGATTTCACGTGGAGACTCCCTGGGGGCCCCCGGCGCACGCCCCCGAAGCGCGAAGCTCTAGGGCCTTCCCGTGGGACCGCCCCTCCCCCGCTCGAAATCATTCAGGGGCCTCTCTTTGCGTGCCATTGAAAGAGCCTTGAGGCAGAGCCTCGGCAGGGTGGCTCGAAACGACTCGCCTCGGCGCCAGGGCCAGGCCGTTTCGGGGTGTCGCTTGGGGGGGCCCCGTGAGCCCCCGTGCAAAATTCGGGAGCCCTGGGGACTTTGCGGCAAAATCCATCCCCTCTGTTATTTAATGGAGGTCGTGAATATCGGGGACGAAACGGCTTCGGAAGGGCCGACTGGCCAGGGGGCGCCATTTCCCCTCTCGCCACGATCCCCAGAGTCAGACGGAAACGTCCGGCGGACCAGTGGCCTCTTTCGTGGGTCAAAAGGTCAAAAAAGCGACGCACGTTCTTCGTCTCAGTTGATTAACGGCCCTCCCAGACGTGTGGCGATAAAACGGCTTGGGAAGGGCCGACCGGCCAGGGGGCGCCATTTTCCTTCTGGCACGTTCCCCGAGTCGGACGGGATAGTCGGACTGGCCCGCGGCCTCTTCCCCGGGGTCGAAAGGTCAAAAAAAGAGGCCGCGCGTAAATCCGGCTTCGAGCGGCTCCCGTTCGGAGACGAAAGTTCGCGCCGCCTCGAGCTCGCGGAATGCGACTCTGCGGGGGCCCGCGGCTCACGTCCCCGAATCATGAAACGGCAGGACCTCATGGGCCTTCAGGCCTAACCCTATCCCACCAGAGCACTACTCTCGTAAATCAGCATACGGACGGCTCCCGTTTGGAGACGAAAGGTCGCGCCGCCCCGAGTTTCAGGATTCTGACTCTGCCGGGGCCCCCGTCTCACGGCCCCGAAGCGTGAAAAGCTAGGTCCTCCTGGGAAAAAGCTGGCCCCTCGCAGCTAAGAATCTCTCAAAAGCCTCTGAAGTCACAAGAGAATGAGAGGACCTTGTAAGAAAATGGAGTTAAAGGGTCAATTTAGTCCCGCTCCGCTCTAGAGCCAGGCGCTGTTAGTATGTCGCTGGGGGGGGGGCCCCTAGGAGCCACAGTGCGAAATCTGGGGCCCGCGAGTCCCCTGTAGCAAAATCCAACTCGGCTATTTTGCCAATACGTTTGCCATAGCGTTTTCACAGACGTTTTTTTTTGTGGAAAAAGTGTGCACAAAAAAGAATACGGGGCCCCTGCTCATGCTATTTTTGGGCACGCCGCGGTTCAGGAGTCACGGGCGGTTAAATTTTTAGATTGTCTGCCTTATTTCTCCCGAACGCAGGGGCCCCGGGCCTCGTGTGAGGTCTCGTTGGAAAGGTCTCGACGTCCTCTAACGAACGAGCCCACCCGAGTTCCTGGGTCTCTCGGTTCGGGAGCAAGAGACCTCGGAAGTTAAAAATTGGCGCCCCGGAGGCTGCACTCAAATCACCTAAAAGTTAGATGAGTGTGTTTGTTTGAGTGTGCCCTGTACAGTAGAGGTGATTTCATCCATAAAATGTATATTAAATGTGAAATATCACCCATAAACACTGAGACCTGGAGTCAGTTATTTGACGGCCATTACGTAATTGGGAATCTGTACGTCTTCGTGTTTTCGACTCCCGTTCGGCCCCAGAAGGCCCTAGGGCCACCAGGCTTGCATTCCTATCTACGTCTCAGCGGCCCCTATCGGAATCCAGAGTTTCGAGAAGATCAGAGAAACTTGATTTTCCACCCCAAAAAATCTATAAGGCATGCTGCGTTCACACCGCACGCGAATGACGCGAATAAATCGCGCTATTCGCGCGAAGTTGGACGCGTGAACATTTTGAATCCATTCGCTTCATTCGCGCGTCAAATTCGCTTCATTCGCGTGTGACATAAACTACACTACAGACGCGAATTCGCGTCATGGGAGGGGTTTCTGCTAGTCATTTTGACTGGTCACTTGACTTCTTTTCTGTAAAAAATACTACTGTTAATGTGTGACAAAACGTAGTTTGAAGACTTTTTCAGGCGATAACATTGTTGTTTAATGCTCAAATCTGTGTTTTTTTTTTTACAAAAAGTGCTTATTTGAACATTTTAGCTTTCGTTTTCGGAGTTGTGAGATCCACGCGATCAGCGGCGCCAAGCGCTCATTACCCCCGGCAAGAGCAGCCTTTTATCGGCCCGTCCTTCACACATTTGCCGCTGGCTCTGGTGTCTCTGTGGTGTCTCGATTTTCTCGTGAAATGGCTGACATCGATTTTGTTGAGAGGGTAGCTGCACTTTATTTACTTTGGAAGGCTGAAAAGCGGCGTACACTCGTTCGGCGCCGTGTCTGGGTCCATCAGATCCTTCAGAGACGCACTCAGCTCGGTAAATTCCATCAACTTCTCCAAGAGTTGCGCCTGGATGATGGCCGCTTTCAGCGGTACTTTCGACTGAGCCGATCCCAGTTTGATGACCTGTTGTCCCGAGTCGGTGGGAGGATTTCCCTCCAGGATACCAACTACAGGCGCTGCATTCCACCTGCAGAGCGCCTGTCCATCTGTCTGCGGTCAGTAAATCATTTAATATTCTGTGTGATTACAAGTAACACAGTTATCAAAATGGGTGTTTAACTATTATGATTATTATTCATGTGTTTAATCAAAATGGGAAATTGAATTATATTTTAATATGTTGAAACAACAGTCAAAGTGGGTTTTAAATTATGCTATATTTTAATATAGAATTAATTGATATATATATATATATATATATATATATATATAATATTGAATAATAGTTGTGTCTGCAATGTAGCAATCAGAGCAAATGCTAAATTATGGCCATTTATCAAGCTAGTTTAACTGTAAAAACTATAAAAAACAAAACAGTATTGTATTGTATTATACATTGGTGTTTGCTCACATGGAATAGCAATTTGCATTTGTAACAATGTGTGATTTTTGTATTTATTTTTTCATTCTCTTTCTTTCAGATATCTTGCCACTGGAGACTCTTTCAGGACCATTGCTGGCAGCTTCCGTGTTGGTGTCTCCACTGTCTGCCAGGTTGTCCCAGATGTGGTGGCTGCAATCTGGGACTGCTTGGTGGACGAGTTTATGGCTGTGCCTTCCACGGCTGAATGGAGGTCCATCGCGGAGGGTTTTGAGGAGAGGTGGAACTTCCCGCACTGCTGTGGAGCACTGGACGGAAAGCATGTGATGATCAAGGCCCCCCCCAACACCGGATCCCTGTTCCACAACTACAAGGGAACTTTTTCTTTAGTTCTCCTTGCAGTTGTGTATTCTAAATACTGCTTCAGGATCATTGATGTCGGGGGATATGGCCGGACGAGTGATGTTGGAACACTGGCCAACTCAGCCTTTGGCCAGGCACTCCGTGGTGGCACCCTTCATCTTCCACCTGACCATCCTCTCCCAGGAGCGGACCACAGAGGACCCCAGCCCCATGTCTTTGTGGCAGATGAGGCATTTCCCCTCAGGATGAACCTCATGAGGCCATTCCCTGGGCGCACCCTTCCCCGTGAGAAACGGGTTTTCAATTACCGCCTCTCCAGAGCCCGTCTGGTGGTGGAGAACGCCTTTGGAATCCTGTCCTCTCAGTGGAGGATGTATCGTCGCCTCATAGAGGTTCACCCTGATGTTGTGGAGGGGTGTGTGAAGGCGACATGTGTCCTCCACAATTTCATGCGTCAATCCTCCGAGGCACCTGCTGTGAGGGGGGTGGTGCAGGGTTCGGAGGACTCGCTCCAAAGTCTCGGTCGGGTTGCCGCAAACAATTCTGCCAGAGAGGCCATCCGAGTCAGGGAAAGCTTCATGGCACATTTTTCTGCTGAGGGAGCAGTCGCGTGGCAACCGACTGAATAGTTCTGTGTTCATCTTCATGTGTTCGTGTTGTTCATGTGTTAATCTGCGTGTTGTTCATGTGTTGCTCGTGTTGTTCATATGTTCTTCTGCGTGTGTTCATGTTTTGTTCATCTGCATGTGTTGTTCATCTGCATGTGTTGATAAACATACTCATAATGCTGCTTAGTTCTGTACATATTTCTTTAATTAATCTATATTGTAAATTACATATTTTCAACCTCTCTTGTAAATATTGCATGTGTTCATGTGTTGTTCATCTGCATGTGTTGTTCATCTGCATGTGTTCATGTGTTGTTCATCTGCATGTGTTCATGTGTTGTTCATCTGCATGTGTTCATGTGTTGTTCATCTGCATGTGTTCATGTGTTGTTCATCTGCATGTGTTCATCTGCATGTGTTCATGTGTTGTTCATCTGCATGTGTTCATGTGTTGTTCATCTGCATGTGTTCATCTGCATGTGTTCATGTGTTGTTCATCTGCATGTGTTCATGTGTTGTTCATCTGCATGTGTTCATCTGCATGTGTTCATGTGTTGTTCATCTGCATGTGTTCATGTGTTGTTCATCTGCATGTGTTCATGTGTTGTTCATCTGCATGTGTTCATGTGTTGTTACATTTTACAATATAAATGGAGCCAGCCTCCGAAAAGAATACCTGTCTCGTTGCTGCATTCTCATTACACTACACCACAACATTTCCATTAACAAATAATGCATTTTTATTATACTATTGTGTGTTTGCAATATGATGTAATTAGAATTGCGTAATGCTTTACAATATGGGTGCACTAATATGCGTTAATAATATAATAATAATATTTATGTAACAACTATAAATTATGATTTACCATGTTGTGCACAAAGACACACCAAAACCTTTGGTCAATGTATAGAAATTTAATGATAAAATAAACACAATTTAAAAATATATGTACAAAGAACATTTACAACTATTTACATGCAGGAATAAAAAGGATCTTGCTTGGAAGAGGGAAAAGTGAGGGACAAAGTGAAGGAGAGGAGAAAGGAGAGAAAGTCTGGTTCATTCCCTGCAGAGATTTCTGCCTCTTTTTTATATAAAATTACACTGTGGGCTCCAAATGTTCCAAATTAAGATGAACTGTGCTGCTTTCATAAATTATTTTATGTATTTGAAATTTTACAAAATCTTTCGTCTGAGGCGGTAACCTCTGCAGGGAAGGGACCAGACTCAAGAGGAAGAGCTCATCCTCTGAGCGTGGAGGCGGCGCTGGAGCCACAGGACGGGTCCTGAGGGCTTCCAGGAGCTGCCGCTCCACCTCTGAAGGCTGCTCTCTGCGCCTTCTCTGGGCTCTTCCTCTTGGTGGCACTGTATCAAATGATGAAACGGGTTGTACATTGAAAAGGCAGAAAATAATTAAACTAGGAATGCTTATTATCATTAGAATATAAGCATATTTATAATCGCACATATTAATGCCATATATTTTATCTGTCAAAGAGATTCTCCTAAAATTATGCAGCCCCAGTAAATTATTAAACTATGAGTGCTTACTGTAGATATATGCATCTAAACATGGTCATTATTGCCTGTACACACCTATGGGTACAGCAGCAGATGTTGAAGGGCCAGCAGGGGAAGAAGCAGCAGCAGGTTCTGGCAGAGGGGACCGAGCCTCACTGCCGTCAAAAGAGCCAGTCGGCTCTGTCATGACAATATTACATATATTTACAACATTACACACATTGCACGTTACACGAGTTAGGAAAAAAAGATTTTCGACTTTTCATCATAAAATACAACAAAATATGCCCTGCTGTGTTGCTTTACTTGTCAACAAACCTGTCTCTGAGTACCCTACTGCTGCTGTCTCGCCCTGGCTTTCGGGGTGGTCGTACCCTGCGGCCTGATTCTCCTCATCCCCCCTCTCCATATTTCCATTTGTCTCCCGTGGGGAGACGAAGGGGTCGAGGAAAGACAGGACCGCAGAGTACTTCCACTTTTTCCCTGACCCTGCTGCTGACCCACTCCTCTTTTCAGTGTCCTTTCTCCTCTCCTTCAAATATGTGTCCCTCAGACCCTTCCACTTTTTTCTGCACACTTCATCTGAATAAAGCAAATCAACTCAGCGGGAAAGTATTTGCAAATTTGACAGCTTTATCTAGCTAGTAGTCTTGATATATATCACTAGATATACATTGAGTAAAGGACGTTTTTTTACAACTTACCAGATTGTCCGACCTCCTCACTCACTTTCTTCCAAGCAAGATCCTTTTTATTCCTGTTTCTATAATGAAATGACGATGTGTCATACAACTCCGGGTATCCACAAACAGCCACGATAATCTTGTCCTCCATTGTTGTTCAGATTTCTGCCGCCGCTTGTAAACACGTCACTACTGGAGCAAGTTCCTGATTGGTTAACGCGGCGCGAATATCCGCCAAAGTTCAGATTTTTTAACTTGAGCGATTCGCGTGATTCGCGCGAATCACGCGTTCAAAATGCTCAATTCGCGTGATCCGCGCCGCGCCATTCGCGCAAATCGCGCCATTCGCGCCGCAGAATGCCTATTCGCGTCTCTGCATTGACTTAACATGTAAATCACTCGCGCGAATCGCGTCATTCGCGTGCTGTGTGAACGCAGCATAAGGCATACATACATACCCCTTTGTGTTTTTTGGAGGGAAATTTTCAAGTTTCTCCAATCTTCACGGAACTTTGGATTCCGATAGGGGGTGCTGTGACGTAGAGAGGAGCATTGGTTTGGGGGCCCTGGAGCCTTCCATAGCTGAACAGGAGCCCCAAACATAAAAACGTCCATTTTCAAATTTATGCTGTGGCCCCAAATAACGGTTCCACGGGACTGCGTTTTCTATGCAAATTAAGCACTCAAATCACCTGAAAGTTAGATGAGTGTGTTTGTTTGAGTGTGCCCTGTACAGTAGACGTGGTTTCATCCATAAAATGTATATTAAATGTGAATTATCACCCATAAACACTGAGACCTGGAGTCAGTTATTTGTCGGCCATTACGTAATTTGTAATCTGTACGTCTTTGTGTTTTCGACTCCCGTTCAGGAACGCAAATCCCCTGAAAGTTAGATGAGTGTGTTTGTTTGAGTGTGCCCTGTACAGTAGAGCTGTTTTCATCCATAATATTAAATGTGAAATATCATCTATGAACACTATGTCCAGGAGATTAGTACGTCTTTGTGTTGTCGACTCCCGTTCGGCCCCAGAAGGCCCTAGGGCCACCAGGCTTGCGTTCCTATCTACGTCCTAGCGGCCCCTATCGGAATCCAGAGTTTCGAGAGGATCAGAGAAACTTGATTTTCCACCCCAAAAAATGTATAAGGCATACATACCCCTTTGTGTTTTTTGGAGGGAAATTTTCAAGTTTCTCCAATCTTCTCGGAACTTTGGATTCCGATAGGGGGTGCTGTGACGTAGAGAGGAGCGTTGGTTTGGGGGCCCTGGAGCCTTCCATAGCTAAACTGGAGCCCCGAACGTAAAAACGTCCATTTTCAAATTTATGCTGTGGCCCCAAATAACGGGTCCACGGGACTGCGTTTTCTATGCAAATTAAGCACTCAAATCACCTGAAAGTTAGATGAGTATGTTTGTTTGAGTGTGCCCTGTACAGTTAAGGTGGTTTCATCCATAAAATGTATATTAAATGTGAAATATCACCCATAAACACTGAGACCTGGTGTCAGTTATTTGTCGGCCATTACGTAATTTGGAATCTGTACGTATATATGTTTTCGACTCCCGTTCAGGAACGCAGCGGCCCGATGCTCGTGTGGGGGCTTGTTGGAAATCTGCAGCCCTCCCCGTGTCAACCAAGCCTACCCCCGAGTTTCTGGGCCCCGTGGTTTGGGAGTAACGGGTGGTTAAAAATGTGGATTCTTGGCCTTATTTCTTGTGAACGCAGTGGTCCCGGGAGCTGGGGATGGTGGGGTTGGAAGGGCCCCTAGGCCTTCTCCTAGCACCATAAATTTGGAGCTCCAACTCAGTTTGTTTTCCCAGAAACGGCCCTTCAAAGATGGACCGGAAGTGACTGTATCTCGGAAAGCGGAGGACCCAAAAGCTGGGGACGGTGGGGTTAGAAGGTGCCCCCAGAGACCTCCCAGTGCCCGGAGTTTGGAGCTCAAACTCTTCTTGCCTTTCGAGATAATCCCAATTATACATATGGGACTTTTGGACAAAGGGGCCTCTATCTCTGTAAGGAAAGGTCCCAGCGGCTCATCCTTAGGGGTGGCGCGGGGTCTTCAGGGGCCCTCTGGGGCCCCAGAGTCACAAGCCTCTGGGACTCTTCGTTCTAAAGCGCACCCTTTTTCTGTGGGGCCCCGTGTCTCGGCCTGTTGGGGGCGCTAGAAGCTCGAAACTTTGGGTTTCTATAGGGGGCGCTGGGGTCTCACCCTGTGTCAAACGAGCCCGCCCCCGAGGTCAAGGTCCTCCCGGGTCGGGAGCCGGAAATCATGCAAGTTCTGGATACTGCCATGCTTTACCATATGTGGTCAAATCAACCCCAAGAATTGGCCAAAATTCACCCAAATGTTGGCCAAGATTTCAGCTATTTTGTGAATATAGCAGTGCCATTTTGAAGTCATTCGGGTTCTCCCGCTACGAACGGGACCAGGAAACCCAAAAACATACCTGCTCTCGTTTATGTAGAGGCCCCCAAATAACGGGTCCACGGGACTGCGTTTTCTATGCAAATTAAGCACTCAAATCACCTGAAAGTTAGATGAGTGTGTTTGTTTGAGTGTGCCCTGTACAGTAGACGTGGTTTCATCCATAAAATGTATATTAAATGTGAAATATCACCCATAAACACTGAGACCTGGAGTCAGTTATTTGTCAGCCATTATGTAATTTGGAATCTGTACGTCTTAGTTTTTTCGACTCCCGTTCAGGAACGCAAATCACCTGAAAGTTAGATGAGTGTGTTTGTTTGAGTGTGCCCTGTACAGTAGAGCTGTTTTCATCCATAATATTAAATGTGAAATATCATCTATGAGCACTATGTCCAGGAGATTAGTACGTCTTTGTGTTTTCGACTCCCGTTCGGCCCCAGCAGGCCCTAGGGCCACCAGGCTTGCGTTCCTATCTACATCCTAGCGGCCCCTATCGGAATCCAGAGTTTCGAGAGGATCAGAGAAACTTGATTTTCCACCCCAAAAAATGTATAAGGCATACGTATACCCCTTTGTGTTTTTTGGAGGGAAATTTTCAAGTTTCTCCAATCTTCTCGGAACTTTGGATTCCGATAGGGGGTGCTGTGACGTAGAGAGGAGCGTTGGTTTGGGGGCCGTGGAGCCTTCCATAGCTAAACGGGAGCCCCGAACGTAAAAACGTCCATTTTCAAATTTATGCTGTGGCCCCAAATAACGGGTCCACAGGACTGCGTTTTCTATGCAAATTAAGCACTCAAATCACCTGAAAGTTAGATGAGTGTGTTTCTTTGAGTGTGCCCTGTACAGTAGACGTGGTTTCATCCATAAAATGTATATTAAATGTGAAATATCACCCATAAACACTTAGACCTGGAGTCAGTTATTTGTCGGCCATTACGTAATTTGTAATCTGTACGTCTTTGTGTTTTCGACTCCCGTTCAGGAACGCAAATCACCTGAAAGTTAGATGAGTGTGTTTGTTTGAGTGTGCCCTGTACAGTAGAGCTGTTTTCATCCATAATATTAAATGTGAAATATCATCTATGAACAATATGTCCAGGAGATTAGTAAGTCTTT
This sequence comes from Pseudorasbora parva, assembly GCF_024679245.1. Classification (NCBI taxonomy): domain Eukaryota; kingdom Metazoa; phylum Chordata; class Actinopteri; order Cypriniformes; family Gobionidae; genus Pseudorasbora; species Pseudorasbora parva. Next base: position 43,200,815 of record NC_090184.1, read on the forward strand.
GTGTTTTCGACTCCCGTTCGGCCCCAGAAGGCCCTAGGGCCACCAGGCTTGCGTTCCTATCTATGTCCTAGCGGCCCCTATCGGAATCCAGAGTTTCGAGAGGATCAGAGAAACTTGATTTTCCACCCCAAAACATTTATAAGGCATACGCATAATTTATAAGGCATAATTTATAAGGCATACACATTTATAAGGCCCTTTGTGTTTTTTGGAGGGAAATTTTCAAGTTTCTCCAATCTTCTCGGAACTTTGGATTGCGATAGGGGGTGCTGTGACGTAGAGAGGAGCGTTGGTTTGGGGGCCCTGGAGCCTTCCATAGCTGAACGGGAGCCCCGAACATAAAAACGTCCATTTTCAAATTTATGCTGTGGCCCCAAATAACGGGTCCACGGGACTGCGTTTTCTATGCAAATTAAGCACTCAAATCACCTGAAAGTTAGATGAGTGTGTTTGTTTGAGTGTGCCCTGTACAGTAGATGTGGTTTCATCCATAAAATGTATATTAAATGTGAAATATCACCCATAAACACTTAGACCTGGAGTCAGTTATTTGTCGGCCATTACGTAATTTGTAATCTGTACGTCTTTGTGTTTTCGACTCCCGTTCAGGAACGCAAATCACCTGAAAGTTAGATGAGTGTGTTTGTTTGAGTGTGCCCTGTGCAGTAGAGCTGTTTTCATCCATAATATTAAATGTGAAATATCATCTATGAACACTATGTCCAGGAGATTAGTACGTCTTTGTGTTTTCGACTCCCGTTCGGCCCCAGAAGGCCCTAGGGCCACCAGGCTTGCGTTCCTTTCTACATCCTAGCGGCCCCTATCGGAATCCAGAGTTTCGAGAGGATCAGAGAAACTTTATTTTCCACCCCAAAAAATTTATAAGGCATACGCATAATTTATAAGGCATAATTTATAAGGCATACACATTTATAAGGCCCTTTGTGTTTTTTGGAGGGAAATTTTCAAGTTTCTCCAATCTTCTCGGAACTTTGGATTCCGATAGGGGGTGCTGTGACGTAGAGAGTAGCGTTGGTTTGGGGGCCGTGGAGCCTTCCATAGCTAAACGGGAGCCCCGAACGTAAAAACGTCCATTTTCAAATTTATGCTGTGGCCCCAAATAACGGGTCTACAGGACTACGTTTTCTATGCAAATTAAGCACTCAAATCACCTGAAAGTTAGATGAGTGTGTTTGTTTGAGTGTGCCCTGTAAAGTAGACGTGGTTTCATCCATAAAATGTATATTAAATGTGAATTATCACCCATAAACACTGAGACCTGGAGTCAGTTATTTGTCGGCCATTACGTAATTTGTAATCTGTACGTCTTTGTGTTTTCGACTCCCGTTCAGGAACGCAAATCCCCTGAAAGTTAGATGAGTGTGTTTGTTTGAGTGTGCCCTGTACAGTAGAGCTGTTTTCATCCATAATATTAAATGTGAAATATCATCTATGAACACTATGTCCAGGAGATTAGTAAGTCTTTGTGTTTTCGACTCCCGTTCGGCCCCAGAAGGCCCTAGGGCCACCAGGCTTGCGTTCCTATCTACGTCCTAGCGGCCCCTATCGGAATCCAGAGTTTCGAGAGGATCAGAGAAACTTGATTTTCCACCCCAAAACATTTATAAGGCATACGCATAATTTATAAGGCATAATTTATAAGGCATACACATTTATAAGGCCCTTTGTGTTTTTTGGAGGGAAATTTTCAAGTTTCTCCAATCTTCTCGGAACTTTGGATTGCGATAGGGGGTGCTGTGACGTAGAGAGGAGCGTTGGTTTGGGGGCCCTGGAGCCTTCCATAGCTGAACGGGAGCCCCTAACATAAAAACGTCCATTTTCAAATTTATGCTGTGGCCCCAAATAACGGGTCCACGGGACTGCGTTTTCTATGCAAATTAAGCACTCAAATCACCTGAAAGTTAGATGAGTGTGTTTGTTTGAGTGTGCCCTGTACAGTAGATGTGGTTTCATCCATAAAATGTATATTAAATGTGAAATATCACCCATAAACACTTAGACCTGGAGTCAGTTATTTGTCGGCCATTACGTAATTTGTAATCTGTACGTCTTTGTGTTTTCGACTCCCGTTCAGGAACGCAGCGGCTCCGATGCTCGTGTGGAGCCTTGCTGGAAATCTGCAGCCCTCCCCGTGTCAACCAAGCCTACCCCCGAGTTTCTGGGCCCCGTGGTTTGGGAGTAACGGGTGGTTAAAAATGTGGATTCTTGGCCTTATTTCTTGTGAACGCAGTGGTCCCGGGAGCTGGGGATGGTGGGGTTGGAAGGGCCCCTAGGCCTTCTCCTAGCACCATAAATTTGGAGCTCCAACTCGGTTTGTTTTCCGAGAAACGGCCCTTCAAAGCTGGACCGGAAGTGACCGTATCTCGGAAACCGGAGGCCCCAAAATCTGGGGACGTTGGGGTTAGAAGGTGCCCCCAGAGACCTCCCAGTGCCCGGAGTTTGGAGCTCAAACTCGGCTTGCCTTTCGAGATAATCCCAATTATACATATGGGACTTTTGGACAAAGGGGCCTCTATCTCTTTAAGGAAAGATCCCAGCGGCTCATCCTTAGGGGTGGTGCGGGGTCTTCAGGGGCCCTCTGGGGCCCCAGAGTCACAAGCCTCTGGGACTCTTCGTTCTAAAGCGCACCCTTTTTCTGTCGGGCCCCGTGTCTCGGCCTGTGGGGGCGCTAGAAGCTCAAAACTTTGGGTTCCTATAGGGGGCGCTGGGGTCTCACCCTGTGTCAAACGAGCCCGCCCCCGAGGTCAAGGTCCTCCCGGGTCGGGAGCCAGAAATCATGCAAGTTCTGGATACTGCCATGCTTTACCATATGTGGTAAAATCAACCCCAAGAATTGGCCAAAATTCACCCAAATGTTGGCCAAGATTTCAGCTATTTTGTGAATATAGCAGTGCCATTTTGAAGTCATTCGGGTTCTCCCGCTACGAACGGGACCAGGAAACCCAAAAACATACCTGCTCTCATTTATGTAGAGGCCCCCAAATAACGGGTCCACGGGACTGCATTTCTATGCAAATTAAGCCCTCAAATCACCTGAAAGTTAGATGAGTATGTTTGTTTGAGTGTGCCCTGTACAGTAGACGTGGTTTCATCCATAAAATGTATATTAAATGTGAATTATCACCCATAAACACTGAGACCTGGAGTCAGTTATTTGTCGGCCATTACGTAATTTGTAATCTGTACGTCTTTGTGTTTTCGACTCCCATTCAGGAACGCAAATCCCCTGAAAGTTAGATGAGTGTGTTTGTTTAAATGTGTGCCCTGTACAGTAGAGCTGTTTTCATCCATAATATTAAATGTGAAATATCATCTATGAACACTATGTCCAGGAGATTAGTACTTCTTTGTGTTTTCGACTCCCGTTCGGCCCCAGAAGGCCCTAGGGCCACCAGGCTTGCGTTCCTATCTACGTCCTAGCGGCCCCTATCGGAATCCAGAGTTTCGAGAGGATCAGAGAAACTTGATTTTCCACCCCAAAAAATTTATAAGGCATACATACATACCCCTTTGTGTTTTTTGGAGGGAAATTTTCAAGTTTCTCCAATCTTCTCGGAACTTTGGATTCCGATAGGGGGTGCTGTGACGTAGAGAGGAGCGTTGGTTTGGGGGCCCTGGAGCCTTCCATAGCTAAACGGGAGCCCCGAACGTAAAAACGTCCATTTTCAAATTTATGCTGTGGCCCCAAAAAACGGGTCCACGGGACTGCGTTTTCTATGCAAATTAAGCACTCAAATCACCTGAAAGTTAGATGAGTGTGTTTGTTTGAGTGTGCCCTGTACAGTAGACGTGGTTTCATCCATAAAATGTATATTAAATGTGAAATATCACCCATAAACACTGAGACCTGGAGTCAGTTATTTGTCGGCCATTACGTAATTTGGAATCTGTACGTCTTAGTGTTTTCGACTCCCGTTCAGGAACGCAAATCACCTGAAAGTTAGATGAGTGTGTTTGTTTGAGTGTGCCCTGTACAGTAGAGCTGTTTTCATCCATAATATTAAATGTGAAATATCATCTATAAGCACTATGTCCAGGAGATTAGTACGTCTTTGTGTTTTCGACTCCCGTTCGGCCCCAGCAGGCCCTAGGGCCACCAGGCTTGCGTTCCTATCTACGTCCTAGCGGCCCCTATCGGAATCCAGAGTTTCGAGAGGATCAGAGAAACTTGATTTTCCACCCCAAAAAATTTATAAGGCATACATACATACCCCTTTGTGTTTTTTGGAGGGAAATTTTCAAGTTTCTCCAATCTTCTCGGAACTTTGGATTCCGATAGGGGGTGCTGTGACGTAGAGAGGAGCGTTGGTTTGGGGGCCCTGGAGCCTTCCATAGCTAAACGGGAGCCCCGAACGTAAAAACGTCCATTTTCAAATTTATGCTGTGGCCCCAAATAACGGGTCCACGGGACTGCGTTTTCTATGCAAATTAAGCACTCAAATCACCTGAAAGTTAGATGAGTATGTTTGTTTGAGTGTGCCCTGTACAGTTAAGGTGGTTTCATCCATAAAATGTATATTAAATGTGAAATATCACCCATAAACACTGAGACCTGGTGTCAGTTATTTGTCGGCCATTACGTAATTTGGAATCTGTACGTATATATGTTTTCGACTCCCGTTCAGGAACGCAGCGGCCCGATGCTCGTGTGGGGGCTTGTTGGAAATCTGCAGCCCTCCCCGTGTCAACCAAGCCTACCCCCGAGTTTCTGGGCCCCGTGGTTTGGGAGTAACGGGTGGTTAAAAATGTGGATTCTTGGCCTTATTTGTTGTGAACGCAGTGGTCCCGGGAGCTGGGGACGGTGGGGTTGGAAGGGCCCCTAGGCCTTCTCCTAGCACCATAAATTTGGAGCTCCAACTCGGTTTGTTTTCCGAGAAACGGCCCTTCAAAGATGGACCGGAAGTGACTGTATCTCGGAAACCGGAGGCCCCAAAAGCTGGGGACGGTGGGGTTAGAAGGTGCCCCCAGAGACCTCCCAGTGCCCGGAGTTTGGAGCTCAAACTCTTCTTGCCTTTCGAGATAATCCCAATTATACATATGGGACTTTTGGACAAAGGGGCCTCTATCTCTGTAAGGAAAGGTCCCAGCGGCTCATCCTTAGGGGTGGCGCGGGGTCTTCAGGGGCCCTCTGGGGCCCCAGAGTCACAAGCCTCTGGGACTCTTCGTTCTAAAGCGCACCCTTTTTCTGTGGGGCCCCGTGTCTCGGCCTGTTGGGGGCGCTAGAAGCTCGAAACTTTGGGTTTCTATAGGGGGCGCTGGGGTCTCACCCTGTGTCAAACGAGCCCGCCCCCGAGGTCAAGGTCCTCCCGGGTCGGGAGCCGGAAATCATGCAAGTTCTGGATACTCCCATGCTTTACCATATGTGGTCAAATCAACCCCAAGAATTGGCCAAAATTCACCCAAATGTTGGCCAAGATTTCAGCTATTTTGTGAATATAGCAGTGCCATTTTGAAGTCATTCGGGTTCTCCCGCTACGAACGGGACCAGGAAACCCAAAAACATACCTGCTCTCGTTTATGTAGAGGCCCCCAAATAACGGGTCCACGGGACTGCGTTTTCTATGCAAATTAAGCACTCAAATCACCTGAAAGTTAGATGAGTGTGTTTGTTTGAGTGTGCCCTGTACAGTAGACGTGGTTTCATCCATAAAATGTATATTAAATGTGAAATATCACCCATAAACACTGAGACCTGGAGTCAGTTATTTGTCGGCCATTACGTAATTTGGAATCTGTACGTCTTTGTGTTTTCGACTCCCGTTCAGGAACGCAAATCACCTGAAAGTTAGATGAGTGTGTTTGTTTGAGTGTGCCCTGTACAGTAGAGCTGTTTTCATCCATAATATTAAATGTGAAATATCATCTATGAACACTATGTCCAGGAGATTAGTAAGTCTTTGTGTTTTCGACTCCCGTTCGGCCCCAGAAGGCCCTAGGGCCACCAGGCTTGCGTTCCTATCTATGTCCTAGCGGCCCCTATCGGAATCCAGAGTTTCGAGAGGATCAGAGAAACTTGATTTTCCACCCCAAAACATTTATAAGGCATACATACATACCCCTTTGTGTTTTTTGGAGGGAAATTTTCAAGTTTCTCCAATCTTCTCGGAACTTTGGATTGCGATAGGGGGTGCTGTGACGTAGAGAGGAGCGTTGGTTTGGGGGCCCTGGAGCCTTCCATAGCTGAACGGGAGCCCCGAACATAAAAACGTCCATTTTCAAATTTATGCGTTGGCCGCAAATAACGGTTCCACAGGACTGCGTTTGCTATGCAAATTAAGCACTCAAATCACCTGAAAGTCAGATGAGTGTGTTTGTTTGAGTGTGCCCTGTACAGTAGATGTGGTTTCATCCATAAAATGTATATTAAATGTGAAATATCACCCATAAACACTGAGACCTGGAGTCAGTTATTTGTCGGCCATTACGTAATTTGTAATCTGTACGTCTTTGTGTTTTCGACTCCCGTTCAGGAACGCAGCGGCCCGATGCTCGTGTGGGGGCTTGTTGGAAATCTGCAGCCCTCCCCGTGTCAACCAAGCCTACCCCCGAGTTTCTGGGCCCCGTGGTTTGGGAGTAACGGGTGGTTAAAAATGTGGATTCTTGGCCTTATTTGTTGTGAACGCAGTGGTCCCGGGAGCTGGGGACGGTGGGGTTGGAAGGGCCCCTAGGCCTTCTCCTAGCACCATAAATTTGGAGCTCCAACTCGGTTTGTTTTCCGAGAAACGGCCCTTCAAAGATGGACCGGAAGTGACTGTATCTCGGAAACCGGAGGCCCCAAAAGCTGGGGACGGTGGGGTTAGAAGGTGCCCCCAGAGACCTCCCAGTGCCCGGAGTTTGGAGCTCAAACTCTTCTTGCCTTTCGAGATAATCCCAATTATACATATGGGACTTTTGGACAAAGGGGCCTCTATCTCTGTAAGGAAAGGTCCCAGCGGCTCATCCTTAGGGGTGGCGCGGGGTCTTCAGGGGCCCTCTGGGGCCCCAGAGTCACAAGCCTCTGGGACTCTTCGTTCTAAAGCGCACCCTTTTTCTGTGGGGCCCCGTGTCTCGGCCTGTTGGGGGCGCTAGAAGCTCGAAACTTTGGGTTTCTATAGGGGGCGCTGGGGTCTCACCCTGTGTCAAACGAGCCCGCCCCCGAGGTCAAGGTCCTCCCGGGTCGGGAGCCGGAAATCATGCAAGTTCTGGATACTGCCATGCTTTACCATATGTGGTCAAATCAACCCCAAGAATTGGCCAAAATTCACCCAAATGTTGGCCAAGATTTCAGCTATTTTGTGAATATAGCAGTGCCATTTTGAAGTCATTCGGGTTCTCCCGCTACGAACGGGACCAGGAAACCCAAAAACATACCTGCTCTCGTTTATGTAGAGGCCCCCAAATAACGGGTCCACGGGACTGCGTTTTCTATGCAAATTAAGCACTCAAATCACCTGAAAGTTAGATGAGTGTGTTTGTTTGAGTGTGCCCTGTACAGTAGACGTGGTTTCATCCATAAAATGTATATTAAATGTGAAATATCACCCATAAACACTGAGACCTGGAGTCAGTTATTTGTCGGCCATTACGTAATTTGGAATCTGTACGTCTTTGTGTTTTCGACTCCCGTTCAGGAACGCAAATCACCTGAAAGTTAGATGAGTGTGTTTGTTTGAGTGTGCCCTGTACAGTAGAGCTGTTTTCATCCATAATATTAAATGTGAAATATCATCTATGAACACTATGTCCAGGAGATTAGTAAGTCTTTGTGTTTTCGACTCCCGTTCGGCCCCAGAAGGCCCTAGGGCCACCAGGCTTGCGTTCCTATCTATGTCCTAGCGGCCCCTATCGGAATCCAGAGTTTCGAGAGGATCAGAGAAACTTGATTTTCCACCCCAAAACATTTATAAGGCATACATACATACCCCTTTGTGTTTTTTGGAGGGAAATTTTCAAGTTTCTCCAATCTTCTCGGAACTTTGGATTGCGATAGGGGGTGCTGTGACGTAGAGAGGAGCGTTGGTTTGGGGGCCCTGGAGCCTTCCATAGCTGAACGGGAGCCCCGAACATAAAAACGTCCATTTTCAAATTTATGCGTTGGCCGCAAATAACGGTTCCACAGGACTGCGTTTGCTATGCAAATTAAGCACTCAAATCACCTGAAAGTCAGATGAGTGTGTTTGTTTGAGTGTGCCCTGTACAGTAGATGTGGTTTCATCCATAAAATGTATATTAAATGTGAAATATCACCCATAAACACTGAGACCTGGAGTCAGTTATTTGTCGGCCATTACGTAATTTGTAATCTGTACGTCTTTGTGTTTTCGACTCCCGTTCAGGAACGCAGCGGCCCGATGCTCGTGTGGGGGCTTGTTGGAAATCTGCAGCCCTCCCCGTGTCAACCAAGCCTACCCCCGAGTTTCTGGGCCCCGTGGTTTGGGAGTAACGGGTGGTTAAAAATGTGGATTCTTGGCCTTATTTGTTGTGAACGCAGTGGTCCCGGGAGCTGGGGACGGTGGGGTTGGAAGGGCCCCTAGGCCTTCTCCTAGCACCATAAATTTGGAGCTCCAACTCGGTTTGTTTTCCGAGAAACGGCCCTTCAAAGATGGACCGGAAGTGACTGTATCTCGGAAACCGGAGACCCCAAAAGCTGGGGACGGTGGGGTTAGAAGGTGCCCCCAGAGACCTCCCAGTGCCCGGAGTTTGGAGCTCAAACTCTTCTTGCCTTTCGAGATAATCCCAATTATACATATGGGACTTTTGGACAAAGGGGCCTCTATCTCTGTAAGGAAAGGTCCCAGCGGCTCATCCTTAGGGGTGGCGCGGGGTCTTCAGGGGCCCTCTGGGGCCCCAGAGTCACAAGCCTCTGGGACTCTTCGTTCTAAAGCGCACCCTTTTTCTGTGGGGCCCCGTGTCTCGGCCTGTTGGGGGCGCTAGAAGCTCGAAACTTTGGGTTTCTATAGGGGGCGCTGGGGTCTCACCCTGTGTCAAACGAGCCCGCCCCCGAGGTCAAGGTCCTCCCGGGTCGGGAGCCGGAAATCATGCAAGTTCTGGATACTGCCATGCTTTACCATATGTGGTCAAATCAACCCCAAGAATTGGCCAAAATTCACCCAAATGTTGGCCAAGATTTCAGCTATTTTGTGAATATAGCAGTGCCATTTTGAAGTCATTCGGGTTCTCCCGCTACGAACGGGACCAGGAAACCCAAAAACATACCTGCTCTCGTTTATGTAGAGGCCCCCAAATAACGGGTCCACGGGACTGCGTTTTCTATGCAAATTAAGCACTCAAATCACCTGAAAGTTAGATGAGTGTGTTTGTTTGAGTGTGCCCTGTACAGTAGACGTGGTTTCATCCATAAAATGTATATTAAATGTGAAATATCACCCATAAACACTGAGACCTGGAGTCAGTTATTTGTCGGCCATTACGTAATTTGGAATCTGTACGTCTTTGTGTTTTCGACTCCCGTTCAGGAACGCAAATCACCTGAAAGTTAGATGAGTGTGTTTGTTTGAGTGTGCCCTGTACAGTAGAGCTGTTTTCATCCATAATATTAAATGTGAAATATCATCTATGAACACTATGTCCAGGAGATTAGTAAGTCTTTGTGTTTTCGACTCCCGTTCGGCCCCAGAAGGCCCTAGGGCCACCAGGCTTGCGTTCCTATCTATGTCCTAGCGGCCCCTATCGGAATCCAGAGTTTCGAGAGGATCAGAGAAACTTGATTTTCCACCCCAAAACATTTATAAGGCATACATACCCCTTTGTGTTTTTTGGAGGGAAATTTTCAAGTTTCTCCAATCTTCTCGGAACTTTGGATTGCGATAGGGGGTGCTGTGACGTAGAGAGGAGCGTTGGTTTGGGGGCCCTGGAGCCTTCCATAGCTGAACGGGAGCCCCGAACATAAAAACGTCCATTTTCAAATTTATGCGTTGGCCGCAAATAACGGTTCCACAGGACTGCATTTGCTATGCAAATTAAGCACTCAAATCACCTGAAAGTTAGATGAGTGTGTTTGTTTGAGTGTGCCCTGTACAGTAGATGTGGTTTCATCCATAAAATGTATATTAAATGTGAAATATCACCCATAAACACTGAGACCTGGAGTCAGTTATTTGTCGGCCATTACGTAATTTGTAATCTGTACGTCTTTGTGTTTTCGACTCCCGTTCAGGAACGCAAATCACCTGAAAGTTAGATGAGTGTGTTTGTTTGAGTGTGCCCTGTACAGTAGAGCTGTTTTCATCCATAATATTAAATGTGAAATATCATCTATAAACACTATGTCCAGGAGATTAGTAAGTCTTTGTGTTTTCGACTCCCGTTCGGCCCCAGAAGGCCCTAGGGCCACCAGGCTTGCGTTCCTATCTATGTCCTAGCGGCCCCTATCGGAATCCAGAGTTTCCCGAGGATCAGAGAAACTTGATTTTCCACCCCAAAAAATTTATAAGGCATACATACCCCTTTGTGTTTTTTGGAGGGAAATTTTCAAGTTTCTCCAATCTTCTCGGAACTTTGGATTCTGATAGGGGGTGCTGTGACGTAGAGAGGAGCGTTGGTTTGGGGGCCGTGGAGCCTTCCATAGCTGAACGGGAGCCCCGAACATAAAAACGTCCATTTTCAAATTTATGCTGTGGCCCCAAATAACGGGTCCACGGGACTGCGTTTTCTATGCAAATTAAGCACTCAAATCACCTGAAAGTCAGATGAGTGTGTTTGTTTGAGTGTGCCCTGTACAGTTAAGGTGGTTTCATCCATAAAATGTATATTAAATGTGAAATATCACCCATAAACACTGAGACCTGGTGTCAGTTATTTGTCGGCCATTACGTAATTTGAAATCTGTACGTATATATGTTTTCGACTCCCGTTCAGGAACGCAGCGGCCCGATGCTCGTGTGGGGGCTTGTTGGAAATCTGCAGCCCTCCCCGTGTCAACCAAGCCTACCCCCGAGTTTCTGGGCCCCGTGGTTTGGGAGTAACGGGTGGTTAAAAATGTGGATTCTTGGCCTTATTTCTTGTGAACGCAGTGGTCCCGGGAGCTGGGGACGGTGGGGTTGGAAGGGCCCCTAGGCCTTCTCCTAGCACCATAAATTTGGAGCTCCAACTCGGTTTGTTTTCCGAGAAACGGCCCTTCAAAGATGGACCGGAAGTGACTGTATCTCGGAAACCGGAGGCCTCAAAAGCTGGGGACGGTGGGGTTAGAAGGTGCCCCCAGAGACCTCCCAGTGCCCGGAGTTTGGAGCTCAAACTCTGCTTGCCTTTCGAGATAATCCCAATTATACATATGGGACTTTTGGACAAAGGGGCCTCTATCTCTGTAAGGAAAGGTCCCAGCGGCTCATCCTTAGGGGTGGCGCGGCGTCTTCAGGGGCCCTCTGGGGCCCCAGAGTCACAAGCCTCTGGGACTCTTCGTTCTAAAGCGCACCCTTTTTCTGTCGGGCCCCGTGTCTCGGCCTGTTGGGGGCGCTAGAAGCTCGAAACTTTGGGTTTCTATAGGGGGCGCTGGGGTCTCACCCTGTGTCAAACGAGCCCGCCCCCGAGGTCAAGGTCCTCCCGGGTCGGGAGCCGGAAATCATGCAAGTTCTGGATACTGCCATGCTTTACCATATGTGGTCAAATCAACCCCAAGAATTGGCCAAAATTCACCCAAATGTTGGCCAAGATTTCAGCTATTTTGTGAATATAGCAGTGCCATTTTGAAGTCATTCGGGTTCTCCCGCTACGAACGGGACCAGGAAACCCAAAAACATACCTGCTCTCGTTTATGTAGAGGCCCCCAAATAACGGGTCCACGGGACTGCGTTTTCTATGCAAATTAAGCACTCAAATCACCTGAAAGTTAGATGAGTGTGTTTGTTTGAGTGTGCCCTGTACAGTAGACGTGGTTTCATCCATAAAATGTATATTAAATGTGAAATATCACCCATAAACACTGAGACCTGGAGTCAGTTATTTGTCGGCCATTACGTAATTTGGAATCTGTACGTCTTTGTGTTTTCGACTCCCGTTCAGGAACGCAAATCACCTGAAAGTTAGATGAGTGTGTTTGTTTGAGTGTGCCCTGTACAGTAGAGCTGTTTTCATCCATAATATTAAATGTGAAATATCATCTATGAACACTATGTCCAGGAGATTAGTAAGTCTTTGTGTTTTCGACTTCCGTTCGGCCCCAGAAGGCCCTAGGGCCACCAGGCTTGCGTTCCTATCTATGTCCTAGCGGCCCCTGTCGGAATCCAGAGTTTCGAGAGGATCAGAGAAACTTGATTTTCCACCCCAAAACATTTATAAGGCATACATACATACACCTTTGTGTTTTTTGGAGGGAAATTTTCAAGTTTCTCCAATCTTCTCGGAACTTTGGATTGCGATAGGGGGTGCTGTGACGTAGAGAGGAGCGTTGGTTTGGGGGCCCTGGAGCCTTCCATAGCTGAACGGGAGCCCCGAACATAAAAACGTCCATTTTCAAATTTATGCGTTGGCCGCAAATAACGGTTCCACAGGACTGCGTTTGCTATGCAAATTAAGCACTCAAATCACCTGAAAGTTAGATGAGTGTGTTTGTTTGAGTGTGCCCTGTACAGTAGATGTGGTTTCATCCATAAAATGTATATTAAATGTGAAATATCACCCATAAACACTGAGACCTGGAGTCAGTTATTTGTCGGCCATTACGTAATTTGTAATCTGTACGTCTTTGTGTTTTCGACTCCCGTTCAGGAACGCAAATCTCCTGAAAGTTAGATGAGTGTGTTTGTTTGAGTGTGCCCTGTACAGTAGAGCTGTTTTCATCCATAATATTAAATGTGAAATATCATCTATAAACACTATGTCCAGGAGATTAGTAAGTCTTTGTGTTTTCGACTCCCGTTCGGCCCCAGAAGGCCCTAGGGCCACCAGGCTTGCGTTCCTATCTATGTCCTAGCGGCCCCTATCGGAATCCAGAGTTTCCCGAGGATCAGAGAAACTTGATTTTCCACCCCAAAAAATTTATAAGGCATACATACCCCTTTGTGTTTTTTGGAGGGAAATTTTCAAGTTTCTCCAATCTTCTCGGAACTTTGGATTCTGATAGGGGGTGCTGTGACGTAGAGAGGAGCGTTGGTTTGGGGGCCGTGGAGCCTTCCATAGCTGAACGGGAGCCCCGAACATAAAAACGTCCATTTTCAAATTTATGCTGTGGCCCCAAATAACGGGTCCACGGGACTGCGTTTTCTATGCAAATTAAGCACTCAAATCACCTGAAAGTCAGATGAGTGTGTTTGTTTGAGTGTGCCCTGTACAGTTAAGGTGGTTTCATCCATAAAATGTATATTAAATGTGAAATATCACCCATAAACACTGAGACCTGGTGTCAGTTATTTGTCGGCCATTACGTAATTTGAAATCTGTACGTATATATGTTTTCGACTCCCGTTCAGGAACGCAGCGGCCCGATGCTCGTGTGGGGGCTTGTTGGAAATCTGCAGCCCTCCCCGTGTCAACCAAGCCTACCCCCGAGTTTCTGGGCCCCGTGGTTTGGGAGTAACGGGTGGTTAAAAATGTGGATTCTTGGCCTTATTTCTTGTGAACGCAGTGGTCCCGGGAGCTGGGGACGGTGGGGTTGGAAGGGCCCCTAGGCCTTCTCCTAGCACCATAAATTTGGAGCTCCAACTCGGTTTGTTTTCCGAGAAACGGCCCTTCAAAGATGGACCGGAAGTGACTGTATCTCGGAAACCGGAGGCCTCAAAAGCTGGGGACGGTGGGGTTAGAAGGTGCCCCAAGAGACCTCCCAGTGCCCGGAGTTTGGAGCTCAAACTCTGCTTGCCTTTCGAGATAATCCCAATTATACATATGGGACTTTTGGACAAAGGGGCCTCTATCTCTGTAAGGAAAGGTCCCAGCGGCTCATCCTTAGGGGTGGCGCGGCGTCTTCAGGGGCCCTCTGGGGCCCCAGAGTCACAAGCCTCTGGGACTCTTCGTTCTAAAGCGCACCCTTTTTCTGTCGGGCCCCGTGTCTCGGCCTGTTGGGGGCGCTAGAAGCTCGAAACTTTGGGTTTCTATAGGGGGCGCTGGGGTCTCACCCTGTGTCAAACGAGCCCGCCCCCGAGGTCAAGGTCCTCCCGGGTCGGGAGCCGGAAATCATGCAAGTTCTGGATACTGCCATGCTTTACCATATGTGGTCAAATCAACCCCAAGAATTGGCCAAAATTCACCCAAATGTTGGCCAAGATTTCAGCTATTTTGTGAATATAGCAGTGCCATTTTGAAGTCATTCGGCTTCTCCCGCTACGAACGGGACCAGGAAACCCAAAAACATACCTACTCTCGTTTATGTAGAGGCCCCCAAATAACGGGTCCACGGGACTGCGTTTTCTATGCAAATTAAGCACTCAAATCACCTGAAAGTTAGATGAGTGTGTTTGTTTGAGTGTGCCCTGTACAGTAGACGTGGTTTCATCCATAAAATGTATATTAAATGTGAAATATCACCCATAAACACTGAGACCTGGAGTCAGTTATTTGTCAGCCATTATGTAATTTGTAATCTGTACGTCTTAGTTTTTTCGACTCCCGTTCAGGAACGCAAATCACCTGAAAGTTAGATGAGTGTGTTTGTTTGAGTGTGCCCTGTACAGTAGAGCTGTTTTCATCCATAATATTAAATGTGAAATATCATCTATGAACACTATGTACAGGAGATTAGTACGTCTTTGTGTTTTCGACTCCCGTTCGGCCCCAGAAGGCCCTAGGGCCACCAGGCTTGCGTTCCTATCTACGTCCTAGCGGCCCCTATCGGAATCCAGAGTTTCGAGAGGATCAGAGAAACTTGATTTTCCACCCCAAAAAATTTATAAGGCATACATACCCCTTTGTGTTTTTTGGAGGGAAATTTTCAAGTTTCTCCAATCTTCTCGGAACTTTGGATTCCGATAGGGGGTGCTGTGACGTAGAGAGGAGCGTTGGTTTGGGGGCCGTGGAGCCTTCCATAGCTAAACGGGAGCCCCGAACGTAAAAACGTCCATTTTCAAATTTATGCTGTGGCCCCAAATAACGGTTCCACAGGACTGCGTTTTCTATGCAAATTAAGCACTCAAATCACCTGAAAGTTAGATGAGTGTGTTTGTTTGAGTGTGCCCTGTACAGTAGACGTGGTTTCATCCATAAAATGTATATTAAATGTGAAATATCACCCATAAACACTGAGACCTGGAGTCAGTTATTTGTCGGCCATTACGTAATTTGGAATCTGTACGTCTTTGTGTTTTCGACTCCCGTTCAGGAACGCAAATCACCTGAAAGTTAGATGAGTGTGTTTGTTTGAGTGTGCCCTGTACAGTAGAGCTGTTTTCATCCATAATATTAAATGTGAAATATCATCTATGAACACTATGTCCAGGAGATTAGTAAGTCTTTGTGTTTACGACTCCCGTTCGGCCCCAGAAGGCCCTAGGGCCACCAGGCTTGCGTTCCTATCTATGTCCTAGCGGCCCCTATCGGAATCCAGAGTTTCGAGAGGATCAGAGAAACTTGATTTTCCACCCCAAAACATTTATAAGGCATACATACCCCTTTGTGTTTTTTGGAGGGAAATTTTCAAGTTTCTCCAATCTTCTCGGAACTTTGGATTGCGATAGGGGGTGCTGTGACGTAGAGAGGAGCGTTGGTTTGGGGGCCCTGGAGCCTTCCATAGCTGAACGGGAGCCCCGAACATAAAAACGTCCATTTTCAAATTTATGCTGTGGCCGCAAATTACGGTTCCACAGGACTGCGTTTTCTATGCAAATTAAGCACTCAAATCACCTGAAAGTTAGATGAGTGTGTTTGTTTGAGTGTGCCCTGTACAGTAGATGTGGTTTCATCCATAAAATGTATATTAAATGTGAAATATCACCCATAAACACTGAGACCTGGAGTCAGTTATTTGTCGGCCATTACGTAATTTGTAATCTGTACGTCTTTGTGTTTTCGACTCCCGTTCAGTAACGCAAATCACCTGAAAGTTAGATGAGTGTGTTTGTTTGAGTGTGCCCTGTACAGTAGAGCTGTTTTCATCCATAATATTAAATGTGAAATATCATCTATAAACACTATGTCCAGGAGATTAGTAAGTCTTTGTGTTTTCGACTCCCGTTCGGCCCCAGAAGGCCCTAGGGCCACCAGGCTTGCGTTCCTATCTATGTCCTAGCGGCCCCTATCGGAATCCAGAGTTTCGAGAGGATCAGAGAAACTTGATTTTCCACCCCAAAAAATTTATAAGGCATACATACCCCTTTGTGTTTTTTTTGGAGGGAAATTTTCAAGTTTCTCCAATCTTCTCGGAACTTTGGATTCTGATAGGGGGTGCTGTGACGTAGAGAGGAGCGTTGGTTTGGGGGTCGTGGAGCCTTCCATAGCTGAACGGGAGCCCCGAACATAAAAACGTCCATTTTCAAATTTATGCTGTGGCCCCAAATAACGGGTCCACGGGACTGCGTTTTCTATGCAAATTAAGCACTCAAATCACCTGAAAGTCAGATGAGTGTGTTTGTTTGAGTGTGCCCTGTACAGTTAAGGTGGTTTCATCCATAAAATGTATATTAAATGTGAAATATCACCCATAAACACTGAGACCTGGTGTCAGTTATTTGTCGGCCATTACGTAATTTGAAATCTGTACGTATATATGTTTTCGACTCCCGTTCAGGAACGCAGCGGCCCGATGCTCGTGTGGGGGCTTGTTGGAAATCTGCAGCCCTCCCCGTGTCAACCAAGCCTACCCCCGAGTTTCTGGGCCCCGTGGTTTGGGAGTAACGGGTGGTTAAAAATGTGGATTCTTGGCCTTATTTCTTGTGAACGCAGTGGTCCCGGGAGCTGGGGACGGTGGGGTTGGAAGGGCCCCTAGGCCTTCTCCTAGCACCATAAATTTGGAGCTCCAACTCGGTTTGTTTTCCGAGAAACGGCCCTTCAAAGATGGACCGGAAGTGACTGTATCTCGGAAACCGGAGGCGTCAAAAGCTGGGGACGGTGGGGTTAGAAGGTGCCCCCAGAGACCTCCCAGTGCCCGGAGTTTGGAGCTCAAACTCTGCTTGCCTTTCGAGATAATCCCAATTATACATATGGGACTTTTGGACAAAGGGGCCTCTATCTCTGTAAGGAAAGGTCCCAGCGGCTCATCCTTAGGGGTGGCGCGGCGTCTTCAGGGGCCCTCTGGGGCCCCAGAGTCACAAGCCTCTGGGACTCTTCGTTCTAAAGCGCACCCTTTTTCTGTCGGGCCCCGTGTCTCGGCCTGTTGGGGGCGCTAGAAGCTCGAAACTTTGGGTTTCTATAGGGGGCGCTGGGGTCTCACCCTGTGTCAAACGAGCCCGCCCCCGAGGTCAAGGTCCTCCCGGGTCGGGAGCCGGAAATCATGCAAGTTCTGGATACTGCCATGCTTTACCATATGTGGTCAAATCAACCCCAAGAATTGGCCAAAATTCACCCAAATGTTGGCCAAGATTTCAGCTATTTTGTGAATATAGCAGTGCCATTTTGAAGTCATTCGGGTTCTCCCGCTACGAACGGGACCAGGAAACCCAAAAACATACCTACTCTCGTTTATGTAGAGGCCCCCAAATAACGGGTCCACGGGACTGCGTTTTCTATGCAAATTAAGCACTCAAATCACCTGAAAGTTAGATGAGTGTGTTTGTTTGAGTGTGCCCTGTACAGTAGACGTGGTTTCATCCATAAAATGTATATTAAATGTGAAATATCACCCATAAACACTGAGACCTGGAGTCAGTTATTTGTCAGCCATTATGTAATTTGTAATCTGTACGTCTTAGTTTTTTCGACTCCCGTTCAGGAACGCAAATCACCTGAAAGTTAGATGAGTGTGTTTGTTTGAGTGTGCCCTGTACAGTAGAGCTGTTTTCATCCATAATATTAAATGTGAAATATCATCTATGAACACTATGTACAGGAGATTAGTACGTCTTTGTGTTTTCGACTCCCGTTCGGCCCCAGAAGGCCCTAGGGCCACCAGGCTTGCGTTCCTATCTACGTCCTAGCGGCCCCTATCGGAATCCAGAGTTTCGAGAGGATCAGAGAAACTTGATTTTCCACCCCAAAAAATTTATAAGGCATACATACCCCTTTGTGTTTTTTGGAGGGAAATTTTCAAGTTTCTCCAATCTTCTCGGAACTTTGGATTCCGATAGGGGGTGCTGTGACGTAGAGAGGAGCGTTGGTTTGGGGGCCGTGGAGCCTTCCATAGCTAAACGGGAGCCCCGAACGTAAAAACGTCCATTTTCAAATTTATGCTGTGGCCCCAAATAACGGTTCCACAGGACTGCGTTTTCTATGCAAATTAAGCACTCAAATCACCTGAAAGTTAGATGAGTGTGTTTGTTTGAGTGTGCCCTGTACAGTAGACGTGGTTTCATCCATAAAATGTATATTAAATGTGAAATATCACCCATAAACACTGAGACCTGGAGTCAGTTATTTGTCGGCCATTACGTAATTTGTAATCTGTACGTCTTTGTGTTTTCGACTCCCGTTCAGGAACGCAAATCACCTGAAAGTTAGATGAGTGTGTTTGTTTGAGTGTGCCCTGTACAGTAGAGCTGTTTTCATCCATAATATTAAATGTGAAATATCATCTATGAACACTATGTCCAGGAGATTAGTAAGTCTTTGTGTTTTCGACTCCCGTTCGGCCCCAGAAGGCCCTAGGGCCACCAGGCTTGCGTTCCTATCTATGTCCTAGCGGCCCCTATCGGAATCCAGAGTTTCGAGAGGATCAGAGAAACTTGATTTTCCACCCCAAAACATTTATAAGGCATACATACCCCTTTGTGTTTTTTGGAGGGAAATTTTCAAGTTTCTCCAATCTTCTCGGAACTTTGGATTGCGATAGGGGGTGCTGTGACGTAGAGAGGAGCGTTGGTTTGGGGGCCCTGGAGCCTTCCATAGCTGAACGGGAGCCCCGAACATAAAAACGTCCATTTTCAAATTTATGCTGTGGCCGCAAATTACGGTTCCACAGGACTGCGTTTTCTATGCAAATTAAGCACTCAAATCACCTGAAAGTTAGATGAGTGTGTTTGTTTGAGTGTGCCCTGTACAGTAGATGTGGTTTCATCCATAAAATGTATATTAAATGTGAAATATCACCCATAAACACTGAGACCTGGAGTCAGTTATTTGTCGGCCATTACGTAATTTGTAATCTGTACGTCTTTGTGTTTTCGACTCCCGTTCAGGAACGCAAATCACCTGAAAGTTAGATGAGTGTGTTTGTTTGAGTGTGCCCTGTACAGTAGAGCTGTTTTCATCCATAATATTAAATGTGAAATATCATCTATAAACACTATGTCCAGGAGATTAGTAAGTCTTTGTGTTTTCGACTCCCGTTCGGCCCCAGAAGGCCCTAGGGCCACCAGGCTTGCGTTCCTATCTATGTCCTAGCGGCCCCTATCGGAATCCAGAGTTTCGAGAGGATCAGAGAAACTTGATTTTCCACCCCAAAAAATTTATAAGGCATACATACCCCTTTGTGTTTTTTTTGGAGGGAAATTTTCAAGTTTCTCCAATCTTCTCGGAACTTTGGATTCTGATAGGGGGTGCTGTGACGTAGAGAGGAGCGTTGGTTTGGGGGCCGTGGAGCCTTCCATAGCTGAACGGGAGCCCCGAACATAAAAACGTCCATTTTCAAATTTATGCTGTGGCCCCAAATAACGGGTCCACGGGACTGCGTTTTCTATGCAAATTAAGCACTCAAATCACCTGAAAGTTAGATGAGTGTGTTTGTTTGAGTGTGCCCTGTACAGTTAAGGTGGTTTCATCCATAAAATGTATATTAAATGTGAAATATCACCCATAAACACTGAGACCTGGTGTCAGTTATTTGTCGGCCATTACGTAATTTGAAATCTGTACGTATATATGTTTTCGACTCCCGTTCAGGAACGCAGCGGCCCGATGCTCGTGTGGGGGCTTGTTGGAAATCTGCAGCCCTCCCCGTGTCAACCAAGCCTACCCCCGAGTTTCTGGGCCCCGTGGTTTGGGAGTAACGGGTGGTTAAAAATGTGGATTCTTGGCCTTATTTCTTGTGAACGCAGTGGTCCCGGGAGCTGGGGACGGTGGGGTTGGAAGGGCCCCTAGGCCTTCTCCTAGCACCATAAATTTGGAGCTCCAACTCGGTTTGTTTTCCGAGAAACGGCCCTTCAAAGATGGACCGGAAGTGACTGTATCTCGGAAACCGGAGGCCTCAAAAGCTGGGGACGGTGGGGTTAGAAGGTGCCCCCAGAGACCTCCCAGTGCCCGGAGTTTGGAGCTCAAACTCTGCTTGCCTTTCGAGATAATCCCAATTATACATATGGGACTTTTGGACAAAGGGGCCTCTATCTCTGTAAGGAAAGGTACCAGCGGCTCATCCTTAGGGGTGGCGCGGGGTCTTCAGGGGCCCTCTGGGGCCCCAGAGTCACAAGCCTCTGGGACTCTTCGTTCTAAAGCGCACCCTTTTTCTGTCGGGCCCCGTGTCTCGGCCTGTTGGGGGCGCTAGAAGCTCGAAACTTTGGGTTTCTATAGGGGGCGCTGGGGTCTCACCCTGTGTCAAACGAGCCCGCCCCCGAGGTCAAGGTCCTCCCGGGTCGGGAGCCGGAAATCATGCAAGTTCTGGATACTGCCATGCTTTACCATATGTGGTCAAATCAACCCCAAGAATTGGCCAAAATTCACCCAAATGTTGGCCAAGATTTCAGCTATTTTGTGAATATAGCAGTGCCATTTTGAAGTCATTCGGGTTCTCCCGCTACGAACGGGACCAGGAAACCCAAAAACATACCTACTCTCGTTTATGTAGAGGCCCCCAAATAACGGGTCCACGGGACTGCGTTTTCTATGCAAATTAAGCACTCAAATCACCTGAAAGTTAGATGAGTGTGTTTGTTTGAGTGTGCCCTGTACAGTAGACGTGGTTTCATCCATAAAATGTATATTAAATGTGAAATATCACCCATAAACACTGAGACCTGGAGTCAGTTATTTGTCAGCCATTATGTAATTTGGAATCTGTACGTCTTAGTTTTTTCGACTCCCGTTCAGGAACGCAAATCACCTGAAAGTTAGATGAGTGTGTTTGTTTGAGTGTGCCCTGTACAGTAGAGCTGTTTTCATCCATAATATTAAATGTGAAATATCATCTATGAACACTATGTCCAGGAGATTAGTACGTCTTTGTGTTTTCGACTCCCGTTCGGCCCCAGAAGGCCCTAGGGCCACCAGGCTTGCGTTCCTATCTACGTCCTAGCGGCCCCTATCGGAATCTAGAGTTTCGAGAGGATCAGAGAAACTTGATTTTCCACCCCAAAAAATTTATAAGGCATACTAACCCCTTTGTGTTTTTTGGAGGGAAATTTTCAAGTTTCTCCAATCTTCTCGGAACTTTGGATTCCGATAGGGGGTGCTGTGACGTAGAGAGGAGCGTTGGTTTGGGGGCCGTGGAGCCTGCCATAGCTAAACGGGAGCCCCGAACGTAAAAACGTCCATTTTCAAATTTATGCTGTGGCCCCAAATAACGGTTCCACAGGACTGCGTTTTCTATGCAAATTAAGCACTCAAATCACCTGAAAGTTAGATGAGTGTGTTTGTTTGAGTGTGCCCTGTACAGTAGACGTGGTTTTATCCATAAAATGTATATTAAATGTGAAATATCACCCATAAACACTGAGACCTGGAGTCAGTTATTTGTCGGCCATTACGTAATTTGTAATCTGTACGTCTTTGTGTTTTCGACTCCCGTTCAGGAACGCAGCGGCCCCGATGCTCGTGTGGGGGCTTGCTGGAAATCTGCAGCCCTCCCCGTGTCAACCAAGCCTACCCCTGAGTTTCTGGGCCCCGTAGTTTGGGAGTAACGGGTGGTTAAAAATGTGGATTCTTGGCCTTATTTCTTGTGAACGCAGTGGTCCTGGGAGCTGGGGATGGTGGGGTTGGAAGGGCCCCTAGGCCTTCTCCTAGCACCATAAATTTGGAGCTCCAACTCGGTTTGTTTTCCGAGAAACGGCCCTTCAAAGCTGGACCGGAAGTGACCGTATCTCGGAAACCGGAGGCCCCAAAATCTGGGGACGTTGGGGTAAGAAGGTGCCCCCAGAGACCTCCCAGTGCCCGGAGTTTGGAGCTCAAACTCTGCTTGCCTTTCGAGATAATCCCAATTATACATATGGGACTTTTGGACAAAGGGGCCTCTATCTCTTTAAGGAAAGATCCCAGCGGCTCATCCTTAGGGGTGGTGCGGGGTCTTCAGGGGCCCTCTGGGGCCCCAGAGTCACAAGCCTCTGGGACTCTTCGTTCTAAAGCGCACCCTTTTTCTGTCGGGCCCCGTGTCTCGGCCTGTGGGGGCGCTAGAAGCTCGAAACTTTGGGTTCCTATAGGAGGCGCTGGGGTCTCACCCTGTGTCAAACGAGCCCGCCCCCGAGGTCAAGGTCCTCCCGGGTCGGGAGCCAGAAATCATGCAAGTTCTGGATACTGCCATGCTTTACCATATGTGGTAAAATCAACCCCAAGAATTGGCCAAAATTCACCCAAATGTTGGCCAAGATTTCAGCTATTTTGTGAATATAGCAGTGCCATTTTGAAGTCATTTGGATTCTCCCGCTACGAACGGGACCAGGAAACCCAAAAACATACCTGCTCTCATTTATGTAGAGGCCCCCAAATAACGGGTCCACGGGACTGCATTTCTATGCAAATTAAGCACTCAAATCACCTGAAAGTTAGATGAGTGTGTTTGTTTGAGTGTGCCCTGTACAGTAGACGTGGTTTCATCCATAAAATGTATATTAAATGTGAATTATCACCCATAAACACTGAGACCTGGAGTCAGTTATTTGTCGGCCATTACGTAATTTGTAATCTGTACGTCTTTGTGTTTTCGACTCCCGTTCAGGAACGCAAATCCCCTGAAAGTTAGATGAGTGTGTTTGTTTGAGTGTGCCCTGTACAGTAGAGCTGTTTTCATCCATAATATTAAATGTGAAATATCATCTATGAACACTATGTCCAGGAGATTAGTACGTCTTTGTGTTTTCGACTCCCGTTCGGCCCCAGAAGGCCCTAGGGCCACCAGGCTTGCGTTCCTATCTACGTCCTAGCGGCCCCTATCGGAATCCAGAGTTTCGAGAGGATCAGAGAAACTTGATTTTCCACCCCAAAAAATTTATAAGGCATACATACATACATTTGTGTTTTATGGAGGGATATTTTCAAGTTTCTCCAATCTTCTCGGAACTTTGGATTCCGATAGGGGGTGCTGTGACGTAGAGAGGAGCGTTGGTTTGGGGGCCGTGGAGCCTTCCATAGCTAAACGGGAGCCCCGAACGTAAAAACGTCCATTTTCAAATTTATGCTGTGGCCCCAAATAACGGGTCCACAGGACTGCGTTTTCTATGCAAATTACGCACTCAAATCACCTGAAAGTTAGATGAGTGTGTTTGTTTGAGTGTGCCCTGTACAGTAGACGTGGTTTCATCCATAAAATGTATATTAAATGTGAAATATCACCCATAAACACTGAGACCTGGAGTAAGTTATTTGTCAGCCATTATGTAATTTGGAATCTGTACGTCTTAGTTTTTTCGACTCCCGTTCAGGAACGCAAATCACCTGAAAGTTAGATGAGTGTGTTTGTTTGAGTGTGCCCTGTACAGTAGAGCTGTTTTCATCCATAAAATGTATATTAAATGTGAAATATCATCTATGAACACTATGTCCAGGAGATTAGTACGTCTTTGTGTTTTCGACTCCCGTTCGGCCCCAGAAGGCCCTAGGGCCACCAGGCTTGCGTTCCTATCTATGTCCTAGCGGCCCCTATCGGAATCCAGAGTTTCGAGAGGATCAGAGAAACTTGATTTTCCACCCCAAAAAATTTATAAGGCATACATACCCCGTTGTGTTTTTTGGAGGGAAATTTTCAAGTTTCTCCAATCTTCTCGGAACTTTGGATTCCGATAGGGGGTGCTGTGACGTAGACAGGAGCGTTGGTTTGGGGGCCCTGGAGCCTTCCATAGCTAAACGGGAGCCCCGAACGTAAAAACGTCTATTTTCAAATTTATGCTGTGGCCTCAAATAACGGGTCCACAGGACTGCGTTTTCTATGCAAATTAAGCACTCAAATTACCTGAAAGTTAGATGAGAGTGAGTAATGTAATGAGAGATAGTAGTGTGATATAAGTGAGTAACGTCATGAGAGTGAGTAGTGTGATATAAGTGAGTAATGTGATGAGAGTGAGTAGTGTGATATAAGTGAGTAACGTGATGAGAGTGAGTAGTGTGATATAAGTGAGTAATGTGATGAGAGTGAGTAATGTGATGAGAGTGAGTAGTTTGATATAAGTGAGTAATGTGATGAGAGTGAGTAGTGTGATATAAGTGAGTAATGTGATGAGAGTGAGTAATGTTATGAGTGAGTAGTGTGATATAAGTGAGTAATGTGATGTGAGTGAGTAATGTGATAAGTGAGTAATGTAATGAGAGTGAGTAATGTGATGAGGGTGAGTAGTGTGATATAAGTGAGTAACGTCATGAGAGTGAGTAGTGTGATATAAGTGAGTAATGTGATGAGAGTTGTTAGTGTGATATAAGTGAGTAACGTGATGAGAGTGAGTAGTGTGATATAAGTGAGTTATGTGATGAGAGTGAGTAGTTTGATATAAGTGAGTAATGTGATGAAAGTGAGTAGTGTGATTTAAGTGAGTAATGTGATGAGAGTGAGTAATGTTATGAGTGAGTAGTGAGATATAAGTGAGTAATGTGATGTGAGTGAGTAATGTGATGAGTAATGTGATGAGAGTGAGTAATGTGATGAGGGTGAGTAGTGTGATATAAGTGAGTAATGTGATGAGAGTGAGTAGTGTGATATAAGTGAGTAATGTGATGAGAGTGAGTAATGTGATGAGAGTGAGTAGTTTGATATAAGTGAGTAATGTGATGAGAGTGAGTAATGTTATGAGAGTGATTAATGTGATGAGAGTGAGTAGTGTGATATAATTGAGTAATGTGATGAGAGTGAGTAGTATGATGAGAGTGAGTAATGTTATGAGAGTGAGTAATGTGATGAGAGTGAGTAGTGTGATATAAGTGAGTAATGTGATGAGAGTGAGTAGTGTGATATAAGTGAGTAATGTGATGAGAGTGAGTAATGTGATGAGAGATAGTAGTGTGATATAACTGAGTAACGTCATGAGAGTGAGTAGTGTGATATAAGTGAGTAATGTGATGAGAGTGAGTAGTGTGATATAATTGAGTAATGTGATGAGAGTGAGTAGTGTGATGAGAGTGAGTAATGTTATGAGAGTGAGTAATGTGATGAGTGAGTAGTGTGATATAAGTGAGTAATGTGATGAGAGTGAGTAATGTGATGAGAGTGAGTAGTGTGATATAATTGAGTAATGTGATGAGAGTGAATAATGTTATGAGAGTGAGTAATGTGATGAGAGTGAGTAGTGTGATATAAGTGAGTAATGTGATGTGAGTGAGTAGTGTGATATAAGTGAGTAATGTGATGAGAGTAGTGTGATATAAGTGAGTAAGTAGTGTGATATAAGTGAGTAATGTGATGTGAGTGAGTAGTGTGATATAAGTGAGTAATGTGATGAGAGTGAGTAATGTTATGAGTGAGTAGTGTGATATAAGTGAGTCATGTGATGTGAGTGAATAATGTGATAAGTGAGTAATGTGATGAGAGTGAGTAATGTGATGAGAGATAGTAGTGTGATATAAGTGAGTAACGTCATGAGAGTGAGTAGTGTGATATAAGTGAGTAATGTGATGAGAGTGAGTAGTGTGATATAATTGAGTAATGTGATGAGAGTGAGTAGTGTGATGAGAGTGAGTAATGTTATGAGAGTGAGTAATGTGATGAGAGTGAGTAGTGTGATATAAGTGAGTAATGTGATGAGAGTGAGTAATGTTATGAGAGTGAGTAATGTGATGAGAGTGAGTAGTGTGATATAAGTGAGTAATGTGATGAGAGTGAGTAGTTTGATATAAGTGAGTAATGTGATGAGAGTGAGTAGTGTGATATAAGTGAGTAATGTGATGAGAGTGAGTAATGTTATGAGTGAGTAGTGTGATATAAGTGAGTAATGTGATAAGTGAGTAATGTAATGAGAGTGAGTAATGTGATGAGGGTGAGTAGTGTGATATAAGTGAGTAACGTCATGAGAGTGAGTAGTGTGATATAAGTGAGTAATGTGATGAGAGTTGGTAGTGTGATATAAGTGAGTAACGTGATGAGAGTGAGTAGTGTGATATAAGTGAGTTATGTGATGAGAGTGAGTAGTTTGATGTAAGTGAGTAATGTGATGAGAGTGAGTAGTGTGATATAAGTGAGTAATGTGATGAGAGTGAGTAATGTTATGAGTGAGTAGTGTGATATAAGTGAGTAATGTGATGTGAGTGAGTAATGTGATGAGTAATGTGATGAGAGTGAGTAATGTGATGAGGGTGAGTAGTGTGATATAAGTGAGTAATGTGATATAAGTGAGTAATGTGATGAGAGTGAGTAATGTGATGAGAGATAGTAGTGTGATATAAGTGAGTAACGTCATGAGAGTGAGTAGTGTGATATAAGTGAGTAATGTGATGAGAGTGAGTAGTGTGATATAATTGAGTAATGTGATGAGAGTGAGTAGTGTGATGAGAGTGAGTAATGTTATGAGAGTGAGTAATGTGATGAGTGAGTAGTGTGATATAAGTGAGTAATGTGATGAGAGTGAGTAATGTGATGAGAGTGAGTAGTGTGATATAATTGAGTAATGTGATGAGAGTGAGTAATGTTATGAGAGTGAGTAATGTGATGAGAGTGAGTAGTGTGATAAAAGTGAGTAATGTGATGAGAGTAGTGTGATATAAGTGAGTAAGTAGTGTGATATAAGTGAGTAATGTGATGTGAGTGAGTAGTGTGATATAAGTGAGTAATGTGATGAGAGTGAGTAATGTTATGAGTGAGTAGTGTGATATAAGTGAGTAATGTGATGTGAGTGAATAATGTGATAAGTGAGTAATGTGATGAGAGTGAGTAATGTGATGAGAGATAGTAGTGTGATATAAGTGAGTAACGTCATGAGAGTGAGTAGTGTGATATAAGTGAGTAATGTGATGAGAGTGAGTAATGTTATGAGAGTGAGTAATGTGATGAGAGTGAGTAGTGTGATATAATTGAGTAATGTGATGAGAGTGAGTAATGTTATGAGAGTGAGTAATGTGATGAGAGTGAGTAGTGTGATATAAGTGAGTAATGTGATGTGAGTGAGTAGTGTGATATAAGTGAGTAATGTGATGAGAGTAGTGTGATATAAGTGAGTAAGTAGTGTGATATAAGTGAGTAATGTGATGTGAGTGAGTAGTGTGATATAAGTGAGTAATGTGATGAGAGTGAGTAATGTAATGAGTGAGTAGTGTGATATAAGTGAGTAATGTGATGTGAGTGAGTAATGTGATAAGTGAGTAATGTGATGAGAGTGAGTAATGTGATGAGAGATAGTAGTGTGATATAAGTGAGTAACGTCATGAGAGTGAGTAGTGTGATATAAGTGAGTAATGTGATGAGAGTGAGTAGTGTGATATAATTGAGTAATGAGATGAGAGTGAGTAGTGTGATGAGAGTGAGTAATGTTTTGAGAGTGAGTAATGTGATGAGAGTGAGTAGTGTGATATAAGTGAGTAATGTGATGAGAGTGAGTAGTTATTAGAGTGAGTAATGTGATGAGAGTGAGTAGTGTGATGAGAGTGAGTAATGTGATGAGAGTGAGTAATGTGATGAGAGTGAGTAGTGTGATATAAGTGAGTAATGTGATGAGAGTGAGTAGTGTGATATAAGTGAGTAATGTGATGTGAGTGAGTAGTGTGATATAAGTGAGTAATGTGATGAGAGTAGTGTGATATAAGTGAGTAAGTAGTGTGATATAAGTGAGTAATGCTATGTGAGTGAGTAGTGTGATATAAGTGAGTAATGTGATGAGAGTGAGTAATGTTATGAGTGAGTAGTGTGATATAAGTGAGTAATGTGATGTGAGTGAGTAATGTGATAAGTGAGTAATGTTATGAGAGTGAGTAATGTGATGAGAGATAGTAGTGTGATATAAGTGAGTAACGTCATGAGAGTGAGTAGTGTGATATAAGTGAGTAATGTGATGAGAGTGAGTAGTGTGATATAAGTGAGTAACGTGATGAGTGAGTAGTGTGATATAAGTGAGTAATGTGATGAGAGTGAGTAATGTGATGAGAGTGAGTAGTTTGATATAAGTGAGTAATGTGATGAGAGTGAGTAGTGTGATATAAGTGAGTAATGTTATGAGTGAGTAGTGTGATATAAGTGAGTAATGTGATGTGAGTGAGTAGTGTAATATAAGTGAGTAATGTGATGAGAGTGAGTAATGTGATGAGGGTGAGTAGTGTGATTTAAGTGAGTAATGTGATGTGAGTGAGTAGTGTGATATAAGTGAGTAATGTGATGAGAGTGAGTAATGTGATGAGAGTGAGTAGTGTGATATAATTGAGTAATGTGATATAATTGAGTAATGTGATGAGAGTGAGTAGTGTGATGAGAGTGAGTAATGTGATGAGAGTGAGTAGTGTGATATAAGTGAGTAATGTGATGAGAGTGAGTAATGTTATGAGAGTGAGTAATGTGATATGAGTGAGTAGTGTGATATAAGTGAGTAATGTGATGAGAGTGAGTAGTGTGATATAATTGAGTAATGTGATGAGAGTGAGTAATGTGATGAGGGTGAGTAGTGTGATTTAAGTGAGTAATGTGATGTGAGTGAGTAGTGTGATATAAGTGAGTAATGTGATGAGAGTGAGTAGTGTGATATAATTGAGTAATGTGATATAATTGAGTAATGTGATGAGAGTGAGTAGTGTGATGAGAGTGAGTAATGTGATGAGAGTGAGTAGTGTGATATAAGTGAGTAATGTTATGAGAGTGAGTAGTGTGATGAGAGTGAGTAATGTGATGAGAGTGAGTAGTGTGATATAAGTGAGTAATGTGATGTGAGTGAGTAGTGTGATATAAGTGAGTAATGTGATGAGAGTAGTGTGATATAAGTGAGTAAGTAGTGTGATATAAGTGAGTAATGTGATGTGAGTGAGTAGTGTGATATAAGTGAGTAATGTGATGAGAGTGAGTAATGTTATGAGTGAGTAGTGTGATATAAGTGAGTAATGTGATGTGAGTGAGTAATGTGATAAGTGAGTAATGTGATGAGAGTGAGTAATGTGATGAGAGATAGTAGTGTGATATAAGTGAGTAACGTCATGAGAGTGAGTAGTGTGATATAAGTGAGTAATGTGATGAGAGTGAGTAGTGTGATATAAGTGAGTAACGTGATGAGAGTGAGTAGTGTGATATAAGTGAGTAATGTGATGAGAGTGAGTAGTGTGATATAAGTGAGTAATGTGATGAGAGTGAGTAATGTTATGAGTGAGTAGTGTGATATAAGTGAGTAATGTGATGTGAGTGAGTAATGTGATAAGTGAGTAATGTGATGAGAGTGAGTAATGTGATGAGGGTGAGTAGTGTGATTTAAGTGAGTAATGTGATGTGAGTGAGTAGTGTGATATAAGTGAGTAATGTGATGAGAGTGAGTAATGTGATGAGAGTGAGTAGTGTGATATAATTGAGTAATGTGATATAATTGAGTAATGTGATGAGAGTGAGTAGTGTGATGAGAGTGAGTAATGTGATGAGTGAGTAGTGTGATATAAGTGAGTAATGTGATGAGAGTGAGTAGTGTGATGAGAGTGAGTAATGTGATGAGAGTGAGTAGTGTGATATAAGTGAGTAATGTGATGTGAGTGAGTAGTGTGATATGAGTGAGTAATGTGATGAGAGTAGTGTGATATAAGTGAGTAAGTAGTGTGATATAAGTGAGTAATGTGATGTGAGTGAGTAGTGTGATATAAGTGAGTAATGTGATGAGAGTGAGTAATGTTATGAGTGAGTAGTGTGATATAAGTGAGTAATGTGATGTGAGTGAGTAATGTGATAAGTGAGTAATGTGATGAGAGTGAGTAACGTGATGAGAGATAGTAGTGTGATATAAGTGAGTAACGTCATGAGAGTGAGTAGTGTGATATAAGTGAGTAATGTGATGAGAGTGAGTAGTGTGATATAAGTGAGTAACGTGATGAGAGTAAGTAGTGTGATATAAGTGAGTAATGTGATGAGAGTGAGTAGTGTGATATAAGTGAGTAATGTGATGAGAGTGAGTAATGTTATGAGTGAGTAGTGTGATATAAGTGAGTAATGTGATGTGAGTGAGTAATGTGATAAGTGAGTAATGTGATGAGAGTGAGTAATTTGATGAGGGTGAGTAGTGTGATTTAAGTGAGTAATGTGATGTGAGTGAGTAGTGTGATATAAGTGAGTAATGTGATGAGAGTGAGTAATGTGATGAGAGTGAGTAGTGTGATATAATTGAGTAATGTGATATAATTGAGTAATGTGATGAGAGTGAGTAATGTGATGAGGGTGAGTAGTGTGATTTAAGTGAGTAATGTGATGTGAGTGAGTAGTGTGATATAAGTGAGTAATGTGATGAGAGTGAGTAATGTGATGAGAGTGAGTAGTGTGATATAATTGAGTAATGTGATATAATTGAGTAATGTGATGAGAGTGAGTAGTGTGATATAATTGAGTAATGTGATATAATTGAGTAATGTGATTAGAGTGAGTAGTGTGATGAGAGTGAGTAATGTGATGAGTGAGTAGTGTGATATAAGTGAGTAATGTGATGAGAGTGAGTAGTGTGATGAGAGTGAGTAATGTGATGAGAGTGAGTAGTGTGATATAAGTGAGTAATGTGATGTGAGTGAGTAGTGTGATATGAGTGAGTAATGTGATGAGAGTAGTGTGATATAAGTGAGTAAGTAGTGTGATATAAGTGAGTAATGTGATGTGAGTGAGTAGTGTGATATAAGTGAGTAATGTGATGAGAGTGAGTAATGTTATGAGTGAGTAGTGTGATATAAGCGAGTAATGTGATGTGAGTGAGTAATGTGATAAGTGAGTAATGTGATGAGAGTGAGTAATGTGATGAGAGATAGTAGTGTGATATAAGTGAGTAACGTCATGAGAGTGAGTAGTGTGATATAAGTGAGTAATGTGATGAGAGTGAGTAGTGTGATATAAGTGAGTAACGTGATGAGAGTAAGTAGTGTGATATAAGTGAGTAATGTGATGAGAGTGAGTAGTGTGATATAAGTGAGTAATGTGATGAGAGTGAGTAATGTTATGAGTGAGTAGTGTGATATAAGTGAGTAATGTGATGTGAGTGAGTAATGTGATGTGAGTGAGTAATGTGATGAGAGTGAGTAATGTGATGAGGGTGAGTAGTGTGATTTAAGTGAGTAATGTGATGTGAGTGAGTAGTGTGATATAAGTGAGTAATGTGATGAGAGTGAGTAATGTGATGAGAGTGAGTAGTGTGATATAATTGAGTAATGTGATGAGAGTGAGTAATGTGATGAGGGTGAGTAGTGTGATTT
Organism: Pseudorasbora parva; assembly: GCF_024679245.1. Lineage (NCBI taxonomy): Eukaryota > Metazoa > Chordata > Actinopteri > Cypriniformes > Gobionidae > Pseudorasbora > Pseudorasbora parva. The sequence continues at coordinate 43,232,312 of NC_090184.1, forward strand.
AAGTGAGTAATGTGATGTGAGTGAGTAGTGTGATATAAGTGAGTAATGTGATGAGAGTGAGTAATGTGATGAGAGTGAGTAGTGTGATATAATTGAGTAATGTGATATAATTGAGTAATGTGATGAGAGTGAGTAGTGTGATGAGAGTGAGTAATGTGATGAGAGTGAGTAGTGTGATATAAGTGAGTAATGTGATGAGAGTGAGTAATGTTATGAGAGTGAGTAGTGTGATATAATTGAGTAATGTGATGATAGTGAGTAGTGTGATGAGAGTGAGTAATGTTATGAGAGTGAGTAATGTGATGAGAGTGAGTAGTGTGATATAAGTGAGTAATGTGATATAAGTGAGTAATGTGATGAGAGTGAGTAGTGTGATATAAGTGAGTAATGTGATGTGAGTGAGTAGTGTGATATAAGTGAGTAATGTGATGAGAGTAGTGTGATATAAGTGAGTAAGTAGTGTGATATAAGTGAGTAATGTGATGTGAGTGAGTAGTGTGATATAAGTGAGTAATGTTATGAGAGTGAGTAGTGTGATATAAGTGAGTAATGTGATGAGAGTGAGTAGTGTGATATAAGTGAGTAATGTGATGAGAGTGAGTAGTGTGATATAAGTGAGTAATTTGATGAGAGTGAGTAGTGTGATATAAGTGAGTGATGTGATGTGAGTGAGTAGTGTGATATAAGTGAGTAATGTTATGAGAGTGAGTAGTGTGATATAAGTGAGTAATGTGATGAGAGTGAGTAGTGTGATATAAGTGAGTAATGTGATGAGAGTGAGTAGTGTGATATAAGTGAGTGATGTGATGTGAGTGAGTAGTGTAATATAAGTGGTCAGTAATGAGTTAAATTGTTTTCTTTGTCTACTACGGGAGTTTCTCTCTGAGCTCAGTGGAATGTTCTGTGACTCAGTATCTGATGTGTGAAGACCATGGAAACAATTTTTCGAGGCAAATGTAATTCAATGAGAGTTTAAACTTGTATTAGGTTGCTCATGCCGCAGAGATTCTGATGAATGGCAGCTTGCATGTCTGAAAATCATTTTTCCAGTTGCACTTGGTCAATGATCAATATAATCAATCTTATATGTTTTTACAGAAACTTATTTAAGCATTTACTTTTAAGTTATGAAATTTAAGTTTCAGCATTTGCTAATACATAATTAAAATCAAAATGTGTATCTGATATTATTTAATAGGCCTGCCCTGAACTGACATGAAGTTGCAGGCAGTGTAACCTTTAACTTACATTCCCTTCTTACATGTATTAAGGACCACAGTTTGACTCAAATGAAATATAAAATTTAATATAACAAACAAATGAAAGGTAATGAGTGCAGCTGCTTTTGCAGATGGTTCATGAAGTAAAATGAAATAAAATACATTTTAATTTGTGTATTTTTCACACACTCAACATTCAGTAATGTCACAGTAATATAAGATGATGGTTTTGTCATGTAATAAGATTTTAAAAATGTACATCAAGTAGAAAGAAACAGTGAATGACAACATTAATATATATAAAAAAATAATACAGTCATCAGATCTTACAGTAATACTGTAACAGCAGAGACACACAGAATACTGTATCTGTCAATCCAGTGGAAACAACCAAAATACTGTCCAGAACTCCTTCAGTTCTGTTCATTATATAAATAACTAACATCAGTCCAGTATAACACAACATTCGCCACAAAATGCATTTGAAAAGAGCCCTGCTAAAAAAAGTGAATTTTGAAACATTCTTGAATACTTTTTTTTGTGTGGGGGGTGGTATATTAGCAATGCACAGAGTGTATGCTTTAACCAATCTTTACATTATATAAAACATTCCTCTGTTTCAAACGCCTAATGTAATGTGATGACTGTTTAAAAATATATTTCTCTTTACAAGCATTAATAAAATATCGCATTTGTGTGCCGTTTTCAAGGATATCATACATGTTAGCATAAACAGATGCTTTTCATTATACATAAGGATGAAAAATATGAAATGATGGCCATATTTAGGTACAATAACAGTGTATTTACAGCTTTATAGCATTGATTAAGCCCTGTCGCTGTGAAGCACGATAGTGTTGATTCATGGCACTGTATTCTCATCAAACCATCATCATCAACAGAAAAACAACACAAACAAACTTCAATACTGTCCGAACCCCCAAAACTCTGCACTTCTGTCAGTTTTCATGTGGTTATTTTTAAGAAGCACTAATGTAGTAAGACTGTGATATTAAAAGACCTTGTATTGATATTGATGATGCATACTATAGGCGAATGGATGCACCCAAAATATGAATGAATGTTCCCATAGAAAACCATTATAATGACAATGTTTAATGATACTGGAGGACCTAATTCAGTACACACATTAATAAAACACACGATGTACAGACAAGCAGATGAACCCAGATTATGTGCTAACTTGCATGCATGTTAAGCATTTTCCCACAGAAATGTTTGATGTGTAATTTAGTGCATCATGAATAATGTGTGTATATTGACTTTTGTTTTTTTCAAATCCCAGTCTTGGTACATTAGGGAACGTTAAACATTTTTTTTAAGTTAAGCATTTGAGAACGTCCCGCTGGTTTTAGTAGGGCTGGTTATTGACACGTTTTACGATTTGATTGCGATTTCGATTCAATTGATTATTTTGGATATATTTCTCTCACTGTGCATGGCAAAAAAAAAAAAATCCAAACTAAAACTGAACTATGCATGGGTGTCAGTTGGTACTACATTACTGTAATATTAAAGATTAAAATGAACTTTGTATAAAAACACTTGATTTACACAATAATGTTTTTGTATAATAATAGTTGTAATAACTTTAAAATCACAATCATATTTCTACTCCAATCCGTTTTTGGAATATAAGCATTTAAATGGTGGGTGTCATAAAAACTTTAGATTTATTTAAAAATGCATTAAATATTGAAGAATTTTATTAAAATAATGATGTAATATGGTGCATATATTTATCAAAATGCTCCTCTAGGGTAAATTTTTCTAGATGACTGAAGAGTTTATGGACACTGATATAGTTTTTCTGAGGTAAATGTGACGTTAAGTGACACACTGTTCCTCAAGCCGTTTTACTGACGTCTTTCCACGGTTGAAACACGGATTGAGCGCTTACTGACATGATATGGATTTTGCGCTACAACTGGTATTAAAGCGGATAAGTTTATGTGAGCCGCGGCAAAAATGTATTTATTTTTAAAATTTTGACCAAAAAAACATGTAATTTGAAATCGGTTTCATATAAATAGTTAACAGTGTTTATTACGATTTATTGGATGGGAGGCGCTACAATGATCTGTTCATTCATCGACTGGAAACAAGATATCGATTTGCAAAAGTGAGAATTGATTAAAATCTTAGTGTGTGTGTGTGTATGTATATATATATATATATATATATATATATATATATATATATATATATAGTAAATTTTAATAAATATATACATTTTTTTAACCCAGCCCTAGTTTTAAGTGAGGAAGTGCTGTATATGGATCACAAGTGCCCAAAATGTTCATGTGTCTGTTTGGGATACACAGATATGAACATTTTGCCCTATAACCGATAATGCTTTATATTTGAAAGGCGATAACCGATATATGTTGGCCTATAAATCTTTACAAAAACAAAAGTCACCATTGAAAGCCATGTCCCAATCACTCAATTATGATGTTCTTAATAATTGTGTTGCCTATGACAGTTGCACTTAACAATATTTTTTGAAGTGATTTTAATCATATTTCAAGCAATTCAAAACCATCATTTTGAACAGTGCGCATCTGAAGTGTCCATCTGAATCTTTGTTTTCTTTAGAGATAATCATCTAGATATTAGTGGCTTAACACAGATGGGAAATGAACAGGCCTGTTTTCAGTCACATGACTGAGCTCCATGAATGAAACAATGATTCGATACACGAAAAGTGGTCACTACTTATTTTTCTTACACTGAAAAAAGAAATACTCTTGCTTAGTCTCTTTTTTTTTAAATCAAGATATATTTACTTAAGAAGCAAAATGACTTGGATTTTAAGTTTTAAAATCTATTCTACTATATCTATTATTTTATTTCAAATTGGAAAGCGTTTAAACAAGAATTGAAAAACAATAGGGTTCTTACACATCATTACCAGTAAACTTCCATGACTTTTCCTCGACTTCTGAGGCAAATAATCATGAGCTAATGTTCCATAAAAAAAGTATGTATTCAAATGTATCATAGCATATCTTCACTATTTGATACTGTTCAGATGCAGAGAACATAACGTCACATGAATGAATTGTCACTTGTCTAATATTATTAATTAAACATTCTATTATACAGACATTTGTGGAATAGATTTTCACGACTTCACCAGGTTTTTCATAACCATACGAACTCTGAAACAAGAATGATTCTTTCATAAATTTCCTTCAAATAAACTTAATTTTTATACATTTTCCAGTAAACAAGACTTAATATCTTCAGTCATTTTGCTTCTCAAGTAAATGTAACCCTTGAGTTCGATAGTTGTGGTGGAAAACAAGACACACTCATTGTTTTGCAGTGCACATTGGCTGTAGATCCCAAGCCGCTTTCTTGTTCGCAGTGAGTAAAGTGATCGTTCGCCGTAGAGAACCGCCCGGGTTTTCCTCCACTGTCCTTCAGCTGAAGGCACACGCAGCTTTGCTCGACGTGCCTCGACACATGAAAGCCACGCCTGTTGGCTTTGCCTCTCTCGAATGTCAATGCCATGGTTCAGATGAGTCTTTCTTCTGGAGGCACTTTAAGCACACTGCCCATCTCCAGCCGGGCTCCAGCCACTTCCTGTCGGCTGGGGCTGTAGGTGCCCTCCGACTGCCGCTTTTTTCGGGTGGTGAGAACCAGGCAAACCATCCCCACCGCAGCCAGCAGGACGGCGAGACACGCCAGCGGGACGGCCACCACCAGCCACGGCACTCGCTCCTTCTGCGGCTGCTTCTACAGGACGAGACGTAGGAAATCACAATCCACACTCAAAATATTGAATTGAACATAAGTTGTTTCTGGAAAAAATAATGTCTTGGGGCCCTATTGTACTTTTTTTTTTTTAAATAAGTTATTCAATCGTTAACTCTTTCCCCACCAGCATTTTTAAAAGAAAGTTACCAGTCACCACCAGGGTTTTTGACCATTTTCACACAAATTTAATAGCTCATAGAATATTTAGTTAGCGTATATGTATTTAGTCATGAATAGCTGAGCATGCAATAAATCAAAATAAAGAGCTGACCCTCTTCTTTTAAACAAACAAAAAAAAAGTTTTATTCTAGCTTCATGCATTTGAAGTTTCATAAAGAAAATCGCGTTTGTGAGAGACAAATTGCGCCCCCTAGCGTCTGACAGTAAAAACACGGAAAATTCTGTGTTTGGCGGGGAAAGAGTTAAACTTTTATGAGTTCCATTGATTAGATTATTTTAAATCTAACAGTATATCTATTTTAAATGTAATTACACTAATAAAATAGAATCCACACTAAGACAGAAAATGGAAAAATTGAGGGTAATAGGGAATAGAATCCTAAAATGAAATTTTTGTTAATAAATTGCTGTTAAACTGTATATGGTTTATGGCAAAAAAAATTGATATTCATTTTAATGGTTAAATGAAATGTTAGTACTCAAAAAATAAAAAAAATAATGGATTTATAGGGCCCTAAAAATATTTTTAGTTCAACCTAATAAATTGCTGTGCGTTTCATGATTTTGCGTAATTAGACATGCATTTAAATGACAAACATTTTATTTACCATACTGAAAAATATTTGGGAACGCTAAAATTTACTCTATCTTAAATTGTATGTTTTAACTATTTAAATAAATTAGACATGATTTTTGTTTTTGTTTTTACTAACATTTAAATTTAACCATTAAAATGGAATAGGGGAAAAAAACTTCTTTGGAAAAAATTAAACAGATTTTATTGTTAAATGATTTCAAATTTCATAGAGCCATAACATTTTTGTTCAACGTTAACTAAATTGTTTTTAAATTGTATAAGTTCCATGATTTAAATCATTTAGAAATGGTTCTTGTTTACTACAATTTTACTTGTTTAATTTAACCCTGGAAAAAATGTATACATTTTTGTTTAATATTCATCGGAGTGGTGTTAGACCGTAGAATTTTATCACACTTAAACCACAATGAAATAAATTGACTGGATTTGAGGAGTTTTGTAGTTGAAATTTTAAAAAATGTAACAGATCCTTCCCTCATGGACCAATTTGACCCCCATGGGAATGAATGGAATGAGTCAGTACACAGAAAAACCTAACAAATTAAAACAAAAACTGCTAAAACTTTACAAAAACTGATTGTATAATCTGTAGACGTGTATCTGAAGAGATAACTCAAGAGCGGACTTTAGGACCCAGCGGAACAGCTTGTTTGCTCCATATAGAGCTGTAAGGACATCTAGTGGCGAGAGTCGTGGATTATTATTTTTTCACAAGGGGCCTATAAAGACACCCAATTTTGAGCTTTAAAGGTAAAATCCAAATTAAATAAAGCTCTTTGGATGAGAAAAATTAAGTATAATTTTAGGGCTTTGGGTCATTTTAAGCCCACGAGGGAAGTATTTGTAATAAAGTGCGGATGAGGGTTAAATACAGAAAAATGTGAAGAAAAAAAGGCATTTGTACAAACGGATTTGGTAGGACATAGATTGACCCAAGCATTATCATCTGAATGAATGACTCGAGCTCACCGCATTCTCACAGTTTTCTCCACTGAAGTCTGACACACACTCACAGAGGTAGTGATTGGCTCTGTTCAGACACGTGCCTCCATTCAGACACGGATCCGACTCACACTCGTCTACATCCACTTCACATCTGGAACACAAAACACACACACACTTTACATCTGATACACAGAGACAGCGAGGCAAAGAACTCATCAATGTTACTCCCAGTAGACATAAAATAACTTGAATTACTAAAATGACCAAAACTAAAACCGAAATATAAAAAAATTCAAGCTAAATAGAAATATTATGAGGTTAAATAAAAAAAAAGGAACATTAGAAATGCTGTCTTTTAGTACTTGCTAAAATAAGTTGAAATACTAAAACTGAAATCTCAATAGAAATATTGAGATTAAATAAAAATGAGAGTCAAATTAGAAATGCTGCATGAACTGAAATAAGTTGAAGCAAAATAGAAATATTAAAAATAATAAAAATGACAAGAATATAACACAATCATTCAAATAAAATTAAAAAGAAAAGTGAAAATTTTAATTAAGTCAAATCACATTTATTTATATAATACAGATTGTTTCAAAGCTGCTTCACATTAATAGAAAATGAACCAAATGGTATTAATGTTGCAAAAATCGTTTTTAAATAAAAAATTAAATTTCAGCTCTAACGCAAGTGTACAGAAGACAATAGTGTCATTCAGCTCAAATTAGTTCAGTCAATGTTCTAAAGTTGATCATTTATGAAGCAAATATCAATACTAAACGTTTAAATAACATTGAAACAATATCCCTTCCAAACCCCAGTCGTCAGCTTCCCTACTCCCTTGAATATATTGAGAGGAATGTTGATCCAGAAACATGTCATTGGGCATAATAATGAACACAGCCCTCACCTCTCTCCACTGAAGCCTGGTCTGCAGGTACAGTTCATCCCCCACAATCCCTCAGTGCACACGCCGCCGTTCTCACAATCTGAATCCACATTACACTGACGCCATCTGAGGGATGAGACATGATCAGTGATCAATAATGGGAAAATACAACAAGACTGTATAGATGTCAAATTCAATCAAACCTTTTCTCTGAGTAAGGATCAATATGCCCGATGAGTTCAGCACAACTGTCGGATTTCACATTTCTCCAGCAATGTAGACCTCATAACCCGGTTATTTAACTAAAACCATGAAAAGGCCACTTAAAATAGAATAAACGTTAACCAAAATAACATGGTCATTAACTATAACTTTAAATATCGTAACTATATAGACTTTTGTTAAGAAATCTTATTAAAAAATGACAACACCAAAAAAATTGCAAACAATAAAAAAAAAATGTTAAACTAGAACGTCTCAAAGCTACTAAAGGAATAACATTTCTCACTAATAAATATTCTAGTAGTTATCCACATTTTTTCCATATATACACACAGAAAAAAATAAAACCTGAAAATGTACTGGTCATTTTCTGCCAGTACATTACCCAGTAATTTTACAGAAATTTCTGTTAACCCTTAAAGCACAAACTAATGCAATGTCTAATTCAAAAAACAGCTAAAACACCACTACGGAAAATTCCTTCATATTTATACAGTACATTATGCCCTATTTTTACGGACTTTTTTTTTTTTACAGTTTATGTGTGTATGTATGTATATATATATTCAAAAGTTTAGGGTTAAAGAAATAAACTTTAATTCAGCCAAGGACGCATTAAATGAATCAAAAGAGAATAATCTTTTTTTTTTCAGATAAATGCTGTTTCTTTGAACTTTTTCTACATAAAAAAATGCCAACAATACATTGTATGGGTTAAAATGATCAATTTTTCTTTTATGCCAAAAATCATTCGAGTATTAAGATCATGTTCCATGAAGATAAATAGTAAATTTCCTACTGTAAATATATCTAAAATGCATTGCTAAGGACTTCATTTGGGCACCCTCAGATTCCAGATTTTCAGACAAATATTGTCCTATCCAAACAAACCATCCATCCCTGAACGCTCATCTATTCTACTCAGGTGATGTATAAATCTCAATTTCAGGGTCATGTATATTCAAATAGAAAACAGCTATTTTAAATTACAATATCACTGTTTTTACTGTATTTTTGATCAAATAAATGCAGCTTTGCTGAGATTGAGATGTTATGCAAGAAACTTTTTCCCTTCCTTAATTGTGGAAGATTTGAAATGTCTAAGGAATGATGGGGATAGTGCTTAAGTGTATATTTTTATGTTTGGTGTTTGTGTGATGTGTTTTTAAGCATTAATGTGGGTGTATTTATGTCACCAGTGTCAAAGACAAATGTCCGCTCTGAAAAACAAAATGCACAATAAATTTAAAGGGATAGTTCAGCCAAAAATGAGTGTGCTGTTTATCTGCTGACCCCCAGTGTTTGTTTCTTCAGTAGAACACAAATTATGATTTTTTTAACTCCAACCGTTGCTCGTATAATGCATGTCAACTAGGGTTGGGTACCGAAAACCGGTATTAAACGGGCCCCGGGGTTGAATTTTTAAAGAACGTTGTATCGATAAGCTCGGACGTTATCGGTTCTTCTGTCGGTACTTTTGAAAATACACGTGACGAGAGAGAGAGAGAGAGAGAGAGAGAGAGAGAGAGAGAGAGAGAGAGAGAGAGAGAGAGAGAGAGAGAGAGAGAGACCACGCGCAAAACGACAGAGGACAGAACTAAACATTCAAACATAGCCTGGTTACACTTTAGATCTGTGATAGTCTGATTTTTAGATTTTGGCTTCCAAAGATTAAAATAATAATATTTATGTCTAGCGCAACTTATGTAATTCCCTTTGCAACGGTAGCCTACGCAGTCATTTCTCCATAAAACTCAAACATAATGACAGAATCAGCACGATCAGAGATTGTTGTAAAATACAGTCTAGCTACTGTTGGTAAATTGTGGGATGCGTTTAATAATAAAAAGAGCGATTAAATGCACAAATATGTGCGCAAGAGATTGTTCCCAAGTCGGCGCGCGCTCCGAAACAGCCGCAACGAGACGAGCAAATTACAGTTTCGGTTTCACACTCGCGTCTAAACGATCAAATATACACAAACATCTATGTCAAAACGACCGGCTTGGGTCTCTTTAACACAACAGTTTAACAGTTTTAGTTTGTGTCTAAAATGGACGTAGTTATTATGGATATAGTCAGGAGAAAGTGTAGTGCATCTGCCTATTATCAGTCGCCTATAGATCTGCACGTCTGTCTTAAAGAGGCAGCGGTGTAAATAAACATGCTGACGAATTACTGCGAATTAAACAACCAAATGCAAAGAGAAAATCACTCACAGCTCTTCAACTAATAACTTCAGCTTTAATACGCATTATTTTGGCTATTTATGATAAACTATGCAGTGTTATTTTACTAGAATTCTTCCTGAAATGAAAGCACGGTATATAATGTGTATTTTTGTTAATTGTGTGTGTGTGTGTGTGTATATATATATATATATAAAATCTCAAAAAGTACCGATAAGAATACCGTTAAAGTACCGGACCGATAAGCAGTATCCGTAAGAGTAGTAATACCGTTAAAACCTTAACAATACCCATCACCTACATCGTAGATGCCCTAGGGGTAAGCAGATAAACATGAAATTTTCATTTTTGGGTGAACTTTCCCTTTAAAGTAAACCGAGCACTATTGAAACATCACTCACTGGCAGAATGGGCCTGTGTGATCAGGTGGACAGACGCAGGTGTATCCCGTGCCTGTAGTCACACAGGAGCCTCCGTTCTCACAGCGATGCTCCTGGCATTGGTCCACCTCCTCCTGGCAGTTCTTCCCCCCGAATCCGGCAGGACAGTCGCACTCATAGCCCCCCGACAGATCCCTGCACGTCCCGCGGACGCAGGGCCTTTGCTTACACTCATCCACGTTATCCTGGCAGCGCTCACCCGTCCATCCCGGGGCACATTTGCAGTGGAAGAGATTGAAGAGGTCCGTGCACGTGCCGTTATTCTGGCAGGGCTCGGAAAGACACAAGCGGGTGCCGGAGCATCCCAGCTGAGGCTCTGCCGTCCCGCCAACTCGGATGAACTGTGACGCTTGCGGAGCCTCTTCCTCCAGGCGTCCAGAAAACGGTAAATAAACCCCACCGATCCGCACCTCGCCCAAACAGCCCGTGTAGTTCTCTGCCAGCCACACGGTGGAGAAGTTGAAGAAGTCTGCGCCGCCAGCTGCAGTCAAGCTGTTTCCAGACGTCCACCCGTCCACAGTGAGGACCCAATGAGACGGCGCCTTCCGCGAGCTGGACCTGTAGAGAGCCACTCGGTGCCATTCTCCGTCCGAAACGGGGACGTCGCTGGTGAACGCGTGCACATCCAGACTGTTCCCCTCGCGAAACTTCACGATCAGCGAGGAGTTCAGAAGCCCCACGCAGAAGAACTCCAGCCGGTTGGAGGTGCGTAAAAGCGTCCCGTTCTCCTCACGCGTCCGCAGATCCATGGAGATGTTCGTCACCGGGACAAACAAGGAGCCGTTGGCGCTGAACTTCAAAGCATTGCTCTCAAACGTGGCGTTGGCTAAACCTGGAGAGAGGAGGAGTAGATTAACACCGGGATTCACAAGATTGTCAACCCCTTAGATGGAAATGTATTTAAATAATTAAATAATAGGAAACATTTGCATGTTCACCATCTTGTTGGTCATGATATGCAAGAAAACATCTTTTTAGTGCATGTTTTATTTTAATGGTTTATATATATATATATAATTTTTATTTTATTTTTATTTTTTATTTTTTACGTAGGACTAAATGAGTGACAAAAATGTTTAAACTTTTTCAGCCTTGTTGTACTTTTCAGCCACAGCTTCAGCGGTGTAGGGGGCGGGCTTTAGATTCTAGAGAGCATTTTGATTGGACAGAAGATTTGACGAGAAAGTGAAGTCTGTGATGATGTCACCAAAATCTGAGATTCGTTTTAACGGAAGTGGGAGACTGTACATTTTGAATGCTTATATCTCCTAAATGCAAATTTTGTCATAGTTTTGGAACATACCAGCTTATTCATAACTTTAAGGCTAACACAGTCATACTAAAAGCTAAAAAACTTAAATTTTGATTTCAGTGGACCTTTAAAGCCAAGGCATAAGCAAACTCAAAAATGCACTGCGGGTCAAACTGACCTGAAACACAAGGGTTAAATGTGTATTTTTTCTAACTGAGCTGTTGGGTTTCATCTGTGAGCTTGAGTGTGTGTTTTCTTGAGAACTGAGAGACTGAAGTTACTCACACTCATAACCATCAGGCAGATCCACACACCGAGTCCCGGAGTCACACGGATCACTAACACACCACACGCGTGTCTCGCACATTTTCCCAGAGTAGTTTAGAGGACACGAGCACACAAAGTCATTCCAGATGACCCGGCATTGCCCTCCGTTCTGACATGGCTTCATCTGAAATCAACATAACAGTTCAAAATCTGAGACGTCCAGACAAGCAGCGGCAGAAAAGAGAATTACTCAAGTTCAAAAATTGTGATAATAAATACAGTAAAAATAGTGAAATATTTCTACAATTTTAAATCAGCTGTTTTCTATGTGAATATGTTGTAAAATATAATGTATTCCTGTGATTAAAGCTGAATTTATCATCATTACTCCAGTCTTCAGTGTCACATGATCCTTCACTAATCATTCTCATATGAGGATCTGATCCTCAACGAACATTTATGATTATTATCAGTGTTGAAAATTATAAAGTTCATAAGAAACAACATTAATATTGACGACATTAATATTAAAGTGATAAAGCATGCTTGCAAACATGCCAATTCATGCAAGCAACATGTTATTTTAACAATGTGCTAAAGCATGTTACTGTTAGCAATGTGTTCAAACATTAACAACATGCTTATTCATGCTATCAATGTGTTAAAAACAGTTCATGTTAACAATGTGATAAAATAACATGATAATCTGTTAAAACATGATAATTAATGTTACCAAATGTGTTTAAACATGCTATCAACATGTTAATTCACACTTGCAACGTGGTGAACTAACATATTTTTCTAGCATATTTTATGTTAGCAAAGTGTTATATTTTAACTCATTACACATGCTATGTGTTATCGACACGTGTTAAAATGTTAATTATCAACACGCATGTGTTAAACATGTTAATTCATGATAGCAGCATGTTTAAACATGCTAATTCAATTTTAACAATGTGTGAAAACATGTTACCAACATGATGATCAACATGTTAATCCAATGCCTGCAATGTCTTTAACTTGTCTCATCTAGTTTTATATTATTACAAAAGATTCTATTTCAATGTCTTTACTGTCAGCGTTAAATAATTGAATGTGCGCTTGGTGAATAAAAGCATTGGTAACACTATTTTAAGGTTCAGTTAACTAGTTGTTTATTAGCATGCATATTACTAGGATATTGGCTGTTTATTAGAACTTATAAAGCACATATTAAAGGTGCACTATGTAGTATTTTTGCAGTAAAATATCCAAAAGACACCTGACCAGTGTTATATATTTTGTTCAGTTGTGTACTTACAATATCCCAGATGTTTCCAACTATTTGTAAATTGTGAGAAAATTGCTATTTTAACCAAGGACCGGGACGTTTCAGCATAGCGTCTGAGGGAGTCGCCTTTCAATCGTGTCATATCTGCGCTACCCTCGGTTTTATTCTGCAGAAGCGCTTTTCTCTTAGCAGTGTGAACATGTCACAGCAGCGCCGAGCGAACGCACAGAGTAACGTCATAACATCATTTTAAACACACTTAAATGTATCTAATATGATAAACAGAGCTGCATCACCTCATACCAATGACCGGAAAAGCGAAAGTGCGGGCGCCTGGTGACTGTGTCCCGTCATAATAAAAGTCCCGGTCTCACGAGGTGGGTGTTTGTGTAACAATCGCTCCAGCAGCCGTGCTCAGCTCCTCAACACTCGGTCCTGCTCTGCTTCACTACAGTAACGTTAATAACCGCATCCATGAACGGGACTTCTGCCCGAGACCTATTTTCCACCGACTGTGAGGTGTCCCACATAAAGACTACATTACCCAAGATGCTGCGCTCAAACTTGGCGTCATCAAACTATGCCTTTGTTTAGAATAGGCGACCTCTAGTGGACCGAAAGTTGCATAGTGCACCTTTAATGCCTTATTCTGCATGACCATATTATACATCTCTTAATCCTGCACAATACCTAAACTTAAATACTACAAAAACTACCTTATTAACTATTAATAAGCAGTAAATTAGGAGTTTATTAATGCTAAAGACGTAGTTAATAGTGAATATGTGTTCCCCATACTAAAGTGTTACCAAAGCATTCATTTCTCATCAGCTCACCTTACAGGTTTGGTCGCCCACACATCCCTCCAGCACATTGGATGAGTTTCTGGGTAAGTAGCTTGAATGTTGTGGTTTCTGGCTGATGCTCCCCGAGTACATGAACAGCTGTGTGTCGTCGATCCGGACATCCTGCAGACAGCCCTTAAAATATCCGCCCCACGGCAAAGTGTTCACTCTATCAGGAAGTCCACCAAGATATGCCACATCTCCGGCCTCTACCTCAAAGTCAACGTGACTGGCAGAAATCGGCTGCGTTTCATTATTAAATAATATAACGCCTTGTTGTTTTGTAATAGTCACAAAGACTGCCTCCCCATCGGTGAGGAAGCCTGAGGCTCGTCTGATGGAGCTGTATATCGCAATATACAATAAGCCATTCTTTAGGAAAATAGAGAAGTATGCTTGATCCTCACGCTGGAGCTGAAACACCAGGCCATTTAAATGGCGTGATTTTAGCCACAGAGACACAGACATGTTCAGGCCGTGCTTCTGCGTGATGGGAAACGCAGCGAAGCTCCTGTTGCGCTCGTGACTGAACGTCCATGAAGTGTGCTCTGGTGGAAAACACACTCTTTAGTTAACATCCAGATAATACCAGCAAATCTCAAGAAAACATGAACACCTCAAAAATACAAATTTATAGTTGATTAGGAGAATTACATTTTATAACCAAATTATCATTGCCGTGTGTTTTTACAGTAGTGTTTTGGTCACTCATTCACTATTCTTTCTTGTTCAGTTTTCAATATGGAAGAGGATTAGGGCCAAGCAATAATAAACACAATTAAAACCACCAAAAGTTTGAAGTAATTTTTGCATGTTTTTTTGAGCTAAATATTAAAATGCAAAAGTTGATAATAAACTCTTTAAATTTCAAGAATGAAGTCATTGAAAAAAAACTCGTTACATTTAGAGAAAGAAAAAAAATAATCAAAAAAATAACTTTTTTGGGGGGGGGGATCGAAATAATAAACTTCACATTTCGAGAATGAAGTCATTGAAAAAAAACGTTTTAAATTCAGAGAGAATTTTTTTTAAAAATGACTTTTTTTTTAGAAAAAAAATCCAAATAATAAACTCTTTACATTTTGTGCATTAAGTCAGTGAGAGAGAAAAAGCTTTTGAGAATAAAAATCTAAATAAATAACTACATTTCTATAATGAAGTCATGTTGAGAGAAAAAAACCATTAAATTTAGAGAGAAAAAATCCAAATAAACTTTAAATTTCGAGCATTAAGACGTTGAGGAAAAAATAGTAAAATTTAGAGAATTTTTAATTTTTTTCGTTCTGTATTGACAGTTGCAATATTTCAAAATCGATAATTGACGTTTATTATTATTACAATTAGGCCTATATCTGCATTTATGTAAACCTACAGACTTTCAAACATGAAAATGTCATTTAGTAATATGTATTCGTGTCAAAATGATATATAAACATCTTATTCTATTTTGCCTGGAGACGCTCCCAAAACGCGTGAAAAATAGGCGCTCTTCTATTTCTAGCATGCACGCGTTTTCCACGCGTCACAGGCAGTGTGCAAACTCCAACCTGTTAACATGTGAGCCGAAACAAAAACGGACACGCCACACAGCCGAGACGCTCACGCTTGCAGTGTGTCCCCGGATTTGATTAACCAACTTGTTGATATTTAATCGATGGGCATAGCCTGTAGGCTGAGTTGCATACATAGAAAAATCGTATAATATGTTTCTTTGTTGTAGGTTAATACTTATTTATTTGTGTGTGTGTGTGTGTGTGTGTGTGTGTGTGTGTGTGTGTGTGTGTGTGTGTGTGTGTGTGTGTGTGTGTGTGTGTAGCCTACTTAATGTTTTCAAGCTTTTATTGCATGCATTGCTCTTGTATAGTCTTACTTTGGAATTTTAAGAGCAATAAACATATATTGCAATGTTAAGGAATTCGTTTTTTCATTCAGATAATTAAATCAACATGTATAAATTGCTATTAGGCAATTAATGGGGAGATAATCGGCAATCGAATCGAATCGTAACCGAATCGGACCGGAAAAATAAATCGTTAGATTAATCGATGCATCGAAAAAAATAATCGCTAGATTAATCGTTTAAAAAATAATTGTTTATCCCAGCCCTAAAACGGAGATATTGTCATTTAAAGTTACGGCAGTTAATCGCCTACAAAAACGGCCGGTTTGGACTACAACGAGCTTCTTCCTGGGTTGGTGACATCATAAACCCTCGCTAGTCTCCGCAGATGTGACTTCTGCCCGTAATGGGAAGGGGCGTGGCTTCCGGCAACCTGTGCTTGGCACTTCAGCCAATAAAAATACAGGAACTACATTTGGCCATCTAACCAATCCAAGACCATTGCGTTTTTCAGAGGGAGGGGCTTCATAGAAGCAGGAAGCAAACGAGCCGTTCAAAGGACAGACAGCGGTGTGGAATAAAGGGAGAATAGAAGAAAGATACGGCATTTAAAGAAGAAAAAATAAATATTAAGACTATTATACTGCGCCCCATAAAAACAACCAAGCCTAGAAAAAAAAAACGTAACCACCGCTTTAATTTTAGGCTGAACTAACTCTTTAATCATTCATTAGTGTTGGGTTTAATTAGTTACCAAGTAATTAGTTCCTGTAATTTGAGTTTAAGGACATGTGTTTATCTGTTATATTATCTTTTTTGGTGCTAACTGGTTTCTGGACATTTTATTGTATTTACTGTAATTTTTCTTATTTTTTAAAATTATTTCTTCATTATCTTAACTGTTAAAAGCCTTACTAGTAGAGACAGGTGTTGTGAATTAGCCCTGGCTATAAACACTGATTCATGCATCGGATTGTTCTTTATGTAATAATCTGTCGATTTTGTATCTGTCCCTATTCAAATAAACAACAATAAATAAATACATACATTGTTTTACTTTTGCCTTGAAAAAGTAAAGGATTACTCTTATTTTTTCTGTAATTTAATTAGTTACTTCTGATGTAATTGAACTAAATACCAAATATAATTGCATATAAAACAATAGTGAAATTAACATCAACATTTAAAGTCTAACTTTAAAATGCATGTTTTTATGTATCCTTCTAACATTTGTAATACTTTGGTTATCATAAGAGTAATTTATGTACGTAGTTTTATATTATTTTTTTGAATACATTAAAAGAGCTGTTTTTATGTCTATCCTTGAATTGCTTAACTCAAGGTTGATATAAGATTTAGAAAGTAATTAAAAAGTAATTAGTTATAAGTAATTCAATACTTTTTGGAGAAAGTAATGTGTACCGTGATCTAGTTACACTATTGAAGATGTAATTAGTAACTAGTAATGAATTACTTTTTTAAAGTAACTTACCCAACACTGTTCATTACAGCAAGCTGTTATTTAAAGGGATCCCCTGGTGTTGAGACTTGTATGGCTTAATATAACATAAATGATGTCTCTTACTGAATTATGTAGTAGAAAACCCATGAAAGATCTACGTTATTTTAAAAAATCGATTTTATATTTGGACCATGGGCGGCGCCATTTTGTTTGCGTTCTAGGTTGATGACGTAGAGTGGTTGAACTCCTCAATCAGCTGGCGTTACCCGTAGCTATTTTTACCACAACGCAACTCGAAAATTGTTTCAGAGTTAAACAAAACCAATGAATTGCTTTGTAATTGTACTTAAAACACACTCAAACATACATGTGCAAACAAACTCACCTACACAAACAGATCGGCGGCCGGGCACACACACCTGACAGACTGCGTTGTCTCAATCGAGATGTTGGGCTGCTCAGTCTCCATGACAGGGGCTGAATCCGAAATCGACCCCCTATACCTTGAAATAGGGCATTATTTGAAGGGACGGCCATTTGTAGTGTTGTCCGACATCATAGTGGACATGTTCAAGTGCAGTCATTCAGTCTCACGTTGCACCGCAGTGTACAGCCGATTTACAACAGCTGTCCGACTTCACGCACCCAAACATGTGGACACAAACTCTCTCGCTCACACAAACTCACACACACCCCAACAGATCGGCGCGAACACACACACACACACACACACACACATATGAGGCGCGAACAGATCGGCGCGAACACACACACACTGCGTGCGCGCATACATCACTATTCCCTGTGTTGATATCATAGATAGACTGTTGATATGCAGTAGATTAACTGTAATGCCTATGTATCCAGCAGAGGGAAATATCTAGGTAGGACAATGGGATAAAGTTAACGTGAGGAAGAGAGGCAGGATGTTTTGGTGATGATGCATGGGATTGGTTTGTGCATTAAAGTTTGAGCACGCTCAGTGAAACCTCAATCTTTAAACTTTCACTTTTAAGACACAAATTACTTTCGCTACTTTTGTTCACTAATACAACTTGAAGGAGTGAATGAAGACGATCGAGTGCGTGAAGTCGGACAGCTGTTGTGTGTAAATCGGCTGTACACTCGTTATTGCGGTGCAACGTGAGACTGAATGACTGCACTCGAACATGTCCCTATGGTGTCGGACAACACTACAAATGGCCGTCCCTTCAAATAATGCCCTATTTCAAGGTATAGGGGGTCGATTTCCGATTCAGCCCCTGACGTGGAGACTGAGCAGCCCAACATCTCGATTGAGACAGCGCAGTCTGTCAGGTGTGTGTGCCCGGCCGCCGATCTGTTTGTGACTTGTGTAGGTGAGTTTGTGTGCACATGTATGTTTGAGTGTGTTTTAAGTATAATTACAAAGCAATTCATTTGTTTTGTTTAACTCTGAAACAATTTTCGAGTTGCGTTGTGGTAAAAATAGCTACGGGTAACGCCAGCTGATTGAGGAGTTCAACCACTCTACGTCATCAACCTAGAACACAAACAAAATAGCGCCGCCCATGGTCCAAATATAAAATCGATTTTTTAAAATAACGTAGATCTTTCATGGGTTTTCTACTACATAATTCAGTAAGAGACATCATTTATGTCATATTAAGCCATACAAGTCTCAACACCAGGGGATCCCTTTAAAGACTTCTGAACAGTTGAGCATTAGAGTAAGTCATTAATGACAGAATTTTAATTTTAACCCTCAGGTGGTGTTCAAACCCCTCTAACACCTGAGGTGTTCCCCCGGTCAAAAATGACCGGCCCATAAAAAATAGCTTATAAATCACTCATTATACCATATTTTCACCCAATCTTGTATTCAATCTTTTTGTTAACTTGTTCTCTTTCAATTAGGACTGGTTTTATATTTCTGTTTGCATCTGATTAATCATAGATCTCATTTATTTGAGAGTAGGCATTTCATTTTTTGAGTAATTTAAAAAAAAAAAAATTGAATAATTTTAGAAATATTAAATAAAATCTGAAGAAAATTGGTATTGTTGATCACACTAGTCTACTCTAATGTTTCACCAGGAATTTTGTTTTGAAACTTTTACTTCGTAAAAAATCACTCATTATACCATACTTTTGGTATAATGAGTGATTTATGAGCATATGAGCATATGTGGTTGCAAACATCGAGCCCTTGGACCTGTGCATGTATCGATACATTTAGACACACACTACCCAGACACACACACGTTAAAACACACAAATTTTGAGTATAACACACATTCTTTTCCACAGAGAGAAATTTGATCCTACCCTAACCTGCATCTAATATACATTTATCCATCTGACATTACCACACACACACACACACACACACACACACGCACACACGTGTACATGAAAATAATGAACATGCTCCTGAAAACTAAATTGTTCTGTTATTTTCAGTCTCTCCCATTCACTTTCAATGGTCGACTATTGTGACCATTTTTGACCATGCCTACTCTCAGATAAATTAGGTCCACGATTAATCAGATGCAAACAGAACTATAAAAACAGTCCTAATTGAAGAGAACAAGTTGACAAAAAGATTGAATCCAAGATTGGGTGAAAATATGGTATAATGAGTGATTTATAAGCTATTTTTATAGGCCTCATTTATGACCGGGAACACCACAAGTGTAACAAGGTAACAAAACTCCCACAAAAAAGTACGAAAATTTCCCAAAAAATATTGAGATTTAGTTATACCCTTTGGGAACAAAGTCACTAAGTTTCAGACCAAAGCGATAACATTAACTAGTATTTTCGGGGAAAAGAAAATCTTCTCCGGGTCAAATTGACCCGAACATCACATGAAGACGGCTCACCTTCTGAACAGTTGAGTCCGTAAAACGGCCTGTGGCAGCGGCACGTATAATTTGTCCACAGATCCAGGCAGTGTCCGCGCTCAGAGCAGGGGTTGGGACGGCACCATTCGCGCCTCTCGCAGCCCATCTGCACGTACGGCTGAGAGCTGAAGCTTTCCGGAAGAACCAGCTGAGAATCCACCAGCAGATCCTCCAAACAGCCGGCGAATCCCAATCTGCTCGCCGTGTTGTTGAGATATTCCAATGGAACCCCACCGATGTACGTTTTCTCCAAACCGTGCGGCTGGAAAGACAAAAGCTGGTTGTGACCTCCGTCCTCAGCCGTCCTGTTTTCTGACAGCAGGGTCAGAACGAGTCTCTCATCCACACTAACGGAGACTTCCCACCAGAGCCCGTCACTGAAACCTCCGTTTAACTTCACAGCCAGCTTTAAATCTCCCGATTGGGCTCTGGAGAGAAGACTTCCACCCATCAGCTCCAGTATAAAGAAGTGCTCTTGGCTTCCCCGGTAGAAGAGAACTGCATCCGGTAATGTGGTCCTGAACCGCAGCTGGACGCTCGGGCCTTGCGATCCTGCCTGCCTGCGGCTCCTGTTTCTGGGCATGATTTCCACAACGACAAACCCTCCCGCGGTCACGGAGAAGGTGGTGGAGGTTTCGCATTTGTCACCATGAAAGCCAGAAGGGCATCTGCAGGTGTGTCCATGCTCATCTCCGTGCAGTGTTGGCACACAGGTGGCGTTGTTTTGGCAGGGGTCGTCCTCACAGCCGGTCAGTGTGAGGTTACAGTCGCGGCCGCCCCAGGGCAGCTGGTCCGGTGCAGGAGGTGGACAGTGGCATATGTAGGCATTAATGGCGTCCTCACACCGGCCTCCGTTCTGACACGGGTCACTCTCACACTCGTCCATGTTAATCTCACACACTGCACCTGCAGACAGAGGTCACATGATGCTTTACACACAGACATTCAAACAAAGTAAACTCTTGTTATTCTTATTCAAAAGCTTTTTATTTGAAGCACTAGGGCTGCACGATTTGGGATCAATTTTTCTGATTGACTAATGTGATTGTGATTTAAAATTTAAAAATCCTAGTTTGCTTTGCTTTATAGTAGTGCTAAACTAGTAGTGTGATTTATATATCAATATGACTATAAAATAATAATAAGAAAAAGAAGAACTGTTATTAATAATAATAATAATACATAAATTATACAACAATACTAAATAAAAATTAAGAAATTTTACTATTGGAAGAAAGTAAGTATTCATGTAACAGAAAATATATTAAATATATATTTGAATATATATCAATTTAATATAAAATGATTTAAGATGTTTTATTATTGTTGATAATATAATAAAAATAATATAAATAAGTACTATAACTATTATAATATTACTATTATAAATTGAGTAATACATATAAATATAATATAAAAATATAATGTGTTATTTTGATTGTTGTTTATATAATAATAATAACACTAAATAAAAGTATTTAAGTAAAACTATAATGTTTTATTATTGTTGTTGTTGATAATAATAATCTAAGTACAATACATTTTTCACTGTGAAATAAAAAATGGTAATAAAATAGAAATACAAATATGAAAAATATAATGTTTAATTGTTATTATTGATGATAATACATAAAATATACTGTACATAGTATATTTCAAATATATGATCATTTTATTTTACATCTCAACTGTAAAATTACAATATATGGCTGTTAATTTCTTCATTTTCAGATGTTAAATTATGCACGGTGGATCATGAACGGCTAACATGTAAAAACACTTAAATTGACAATTGCATTGAGCCATTTCATAATTCCAGTTTTATTTTGATTATTTGTGCAGCCCTATGCAACACTATGTTATCTTAAGCAGAAAGTCATAAAGCTACTGCAACCTTACCCAGTTTCTTACAGAGCAGATGAAAGCCATTGGACCTTTAATTGCATTTACGTTAAGCCTTTCAGTAATGTAATCCTGGTAAAAGGATTGGCAGGCCAGCATATGTTCAGAACGCTTTCTTCAATTTAACTGAAGTTAATTTAGTCTGTTTAGCTCAGGCCTACCGTTAACTACTGTTGTGAAGAATAACAGACCAAACTATACGAAACATGCAGCTGAGACCAATCCTGCCAGTTATCACAATCAACATTTGCCATATTTGATACTTAAGCATAATCTCACTTCATTTTCATGTTTCAACACTTCCCATCATATGTCATCGTACATATGTGCGCTGGAATACAAAACAAAACCACTGAGTGAGAAAATCACTTGTTGCAGTGAACAGGAAGTGTCTTTATTTGTGGTTTTCAATAAGTAACTACGTGCCTGAATGTCCAGAACACATTCTACAGCCGATGTCTGATATTCATCATAAATTACAGAAGAACCGCACACACTATGTCAAAGGAAGGACCCCGTCGCTCTTCGTGGACAGGAGAAGTGCGAGCTCTCGGCAGGTTAATTCGGCATTAATGCAGAGCTCCTTCCGGATCGCTCCGACACTTTACCTGTCAGGAGAAGCAGCCCACTGCAAATGACTTTCACTATTAGTCCTCTCATCCTGCCAAACGTCCCGGCCGGAGTCCCTCTCCTCAACAAGACGAGCCGCAGCACACACTGACACAGAAGTGACAGTTTCCAGTGCAGATGTCCCGCTATTTCTTCCTACTTCTCTCGGTGCTCTTTTCTTTCTATCTTCCCTGTTATTTTCCCTTCGGCATGAGCGCACACCCACGGTCGATCGCCCTCTCGGTACCAAGCGTCCAGGAGTGAGTGCGCGGGATGAGCTGCCCTGCCGGGATAATAATCCAGAGCTTCCCCTCCCTTCCCAGCTGGCTCCTGTCAGTGCTGACATCAGGAATGCCTGTCTGTCGGCCGGCGTGAGCGATCGCTTTCCATGCCAACTCATTACCGGAGACGGTGCACTGCAAAAAAGTGCTTTTCTTACTTAGTATTTTTGTCTTGTTTCTAGTCCAAACATCTAAAAATTCTTAAAACAAGAAGTACTTACTAGACAAGCAAAAGTATGTGTCTTGTTTTGGGAAAACTAGTTTTTGCTTAAAATAACCAAAACAAGATTAGTTTGCTTACCTCACTGGCAGATTAGTTTGCTTATTTTAAAGCAATTTTTTTTTTAGTTTTTTCCCAAAACAAGAATAATTTTTACTTATCTAGTAAATGTTTCTTAATGTAAGAATTTTTAGAAATTCTGACTAGAAACAAGACAAAAATACTAAGTAAGAAAAGCATTTTTTTGTAGCGGGTCCGTGTGGGATGGTTTCAGGCCTCCGAAGCCTGGGAAACATTGCACGACTTCTCACATCTGAACTGATTTTTACACACTATGCTGTGTGTTTCAGAAGGATTCGGGAGTCATGGTGGGTTGCCATGACCTTCGCTTTAGCATTAATTAAAGATTATGCAGTATTTATGTTAATTATGAACCTGTATACATGGTAAAACCTAACACTCAATAATTAATTTGTTTGAGTAGAGCCAACTCAAATGAAACAAAAATGGCCCTGGACCACAAGGCCAGTCATAAGGGTCAAGTTTTTGAGCTCTCCATTGATTTATGGTTTGTTATATTTGGCTGAGATACAACTATTTGAAAATCTGGAATCCGAGGGTGCAAAAAATTCAAAATATTGAGAAACTCTCCTTTAAAGTTGTCCAAATGAAGTCCTTAGCAATGCATATTACTACTAATAATACATGATTATATATTTACAGTAGGACATTCACAAAATATCTTAATGATTTTTGGCATAAAAAATATTAATAATTTTGACCCAAACTAAATATTGCTATACCCGTAAGACTTACGACTGGTTTTGTGCTCCAGGGTCACACATGAACAAATGAACTTTTATGAGTTTGTAGAACTTCCTTTTTCTTCTAAACTGACACATTTAAAGTAATCCGTTTCATTGTTTCGAGTTTTGTGAACTTGTTTCTTTTTATTTAGACTTAAATATTAAAGACATGTGAGTGTGTTGAAAATGAAGTTATGACCTTACTCTGTGCGTTCGCTCAGCGGCTGCTGTGATAGCGATAATAAACATTTATATTGTTAGAAAAGATTTCTATTTAATAAATGCTCTTCTTTTTAATTCATCAATGAATATATCACAGCTTCCCAAAAAATATTAAGCAGCACCACTGTTTTCTCTGATCGCTGGAAATGAACTAAAGGAAACTAGACTCCTGAAATCCGGCATCCTGGAGTTATTAGCCCAAGCTGTGGGTGTTTGTTTTTCTTTCAGCATCATCTATCTTAAGCCGCTGTGCTGTAAACGTCTCACCTCACCTCACACTAAACAACAGGATCTGTTTTCTTAAGTCTCTGAGTTACAGCGCGTCTGTGAGTTTGTGCACTAATTCAAACCGGATCTCTGTGATTAAACCTAAGGTGGGAGTTTATACAGAGCTCAACAGGTTTAGTCCTACAGTTTGTCATTTGAATATCTGCTACCAGTTCATTTGTTCTATTACATAAATTACACATGGTAACATTTCAAACACATATACTGCTATTACTAAAACACACATCAAGACTTAGAAAAACCACACAAAACCACAATTTCTATTTTCTTTGTGAATTAAACCAATGCCTTAGGGGTTTCTACCGACTGAACTTGTTTTCTATTCATTTTATTAATTTGCTTACATATACAATCAAAAAATTGTCTTGCATCTTGTTTGACAACCCAGGATCATTTGAAAAATTTGCCTAAAAGCGTGTTTATTTTTATAATTTAACTAAGTAAATGTAAAATGTATTTATTACATCAGAGAAGCCACATTTATGGAGCTGGTTACGTGATGCAATTGTCAAAATGCACTATGGTAAAAGTGTTTTGAGGTCATACGAGGAAAATAAGTCTTTGTTAATTGATATGCTAATCTACACCCCATTGTGCAAACAGGAATTCATTTCTAGATGTTTTAATGGCGCTAGTGTTTATTTCAGCTGGAAACTGCAGTGAATTGTGTGTATACCGTAGGTACAGTTTTTGAGTTTTGCAACACCTATGTCATGTATTTAGCAGTTGGATACATGTGCAGTATTTTAAAGTTTTTAAAGAAAACACAGGGATTTGACGGAGCACACTTACACACCTGTGAACCCCAGCGGACACGAGCAGTGAAATGCATTGATGAGATCTTCACAGCTGCCTCCGTTTTCACACGGTGCGGACTCGCATTCGTTCACGTTCACAGAGCAGTTTTCACCTGAAGACAGAGAAGCTCTGGTTAGGCCGGCGACACACTGGCAGCGTGGCGTGAGCGTCTCAGCTGCCTGGCGTGTCTGTTTTTATTTCGGCTCTCATTTTAGCAGGTTGGAGTTTGCACACTGCCTGCGTGACGAAAACACATGCATGCTAGAAATAGAAACAACGCCTATTTTTCACGCGACACGCGTGCCGTCGATACCATAGATATGTATGCTCAATAGGCTACTGCCGACGTTATCTTTCCTGTATCAGTAGGCTATATATTTATATTTAACATGAAGGATAGGCTTTCCCTTTACATTAATACCAGCAGCAGCAGCGTCGCGTCAGACATTTTTCTGCACTGCAAAAAATGTTTACCTTACTTAGTATTTTTGTCTTTTTTCTAGTCAAAATATCTAAAAATTCTTACATTAAGAAACATTTACTAGTCAAGTAAAAATGATTGTCTTGTTTTGGGCAAAAATAACTTGAAATTAAATTTTTAAGCAAAAACTCTCTTGATTTTTATATTATTTTTTATTTTTTTGAGAGGTTTTGCTTAAAACAAGCAAAATAATCTGCCAGTGGGATAAGACAAATGATTTTAAATCAAACAGAAAACAAGATTATTTTGCTAACCCCATTGGCAGATTATTTATCTTATTTTAAACAAAAACTCTTAATTTGGAGTTATTTTTTTCCAAAACAAGACAATTACTTTTGCTTGTCTAGTAAATACTTCTTGTTTTAAGAATGATGTTTGGACTAGAAACAAGACAAAAATATTGAGTAAGAAAAGCATTTTTTGCAGTGTGGTGTGCAAAGACAGAAAACGCACCGCGGCTGAAACACAACAGAAACGGCACGCTCACTCCACGCTCACAGTGTGTCTCCGGCCTTACTCTCAGCTCTGGGCTGCTCTGTGAGCCGCGGTCGGCAGTGTTCATCACCTGTGAATCCAGCGAGGCAGTGGCACAGGTGTCCGGCCGCGCTCTCGTAGCTGAAGTCCTGGTCCAGTTCCGGCAGAACTCTGTAGTGGCTGGAGTCGGACCTCTGGAAACATTCGCCATCATTTTGACACGGCCGCGCGTCGCACTCGTCCACGTCAAGCTCACAGTTCTCACCTTCATAGCCTGAGATCAATAACAGAAGAAACTCTGCGTAAACTCAAGGAGAACTCATTTCATACCACTGTTATTTTAGTTATTAAATATTTTCAACTAGCTTTTATATTGTTTTTATATTGATAGTAGTGCTGTCAAATGGATAGCCACACAAAAGTTGAAATATACACACACATTATCTATATACACACTTTTATGTTAGATGCAATTAATCACGTTTAAGTTGACGTGATTCATCAGACCAGGCCACTGTCTTCCATTGCTCTGTCAGCGGCTATGCCGCCCCATACGCAACAAACTGAGATGCTCTGTGTATTCTGACAGCTTTCTATCAGAACCAGCATTAACTTCATGAGCAGTTTGAGCTCCAGTAGCTCGTCTGTTTGATCGGACCACACGGGCCAGCCTTCGCTCCCCACGTGCATCAATGAGCCTTGGCCGCCCATGACCCTGTGGCCGGTTCTCCACTGTTCCTTTCTTGGAGCACTTTTGATAGATACTGACCACTGCAGACCGGGAACAGCCCACAAGAGCTGCAGTTTTGGAGATGCTCTGATATAGTGGATTACATAGTTTTTATACATTTTTTATTAAGTTTTTTTTTTTTATATTTATAGTAGTGCTGTCAACTAAAGTGATCATGATAAATCGTATCAAACAATAGTTTGTTAATACATTTTATAAATATACCAGGGGTGTTCGATTCTAGGTTTTTTGGAGTCGACTCCGACTCCTCGACTCCATTTACTTTACATCAAAACAGGGTCAGAAATAAGACAAAATTGCAGTTGTTACACACTTAAATAATTTCCCCCAACACAAAGCCTTAAAGTCCCCTTATTAGAACTGCACACTTTTAGCATGACTGTCCAAATTAGTCCCATTTAGAGATGACTTGAGTAGCTATCAGAGTTTCTACCTAGCTGTTGCCGATACCTAATTTTACAGAGGAAACAGCTGTTGTCGAGCGATGCCGCTAAATACACGTACAATGTCTTTAAAAGGGCGAGTTAAAGATACTATACTAAAATACATACAATAATGTACACTTATTGATGTGTTTCTTCTTGCTGTGAGTTTTTTTTAATTATGGTTAGTTTAATGATTATGAACACAATGTTAACCATGGAATACCAAATCTATAGTTATTATTATTATACCTTTATTTAACCAGAAAAGACTCATTGAGATTAAAAATCTCTTTTCCAAGAGTGTCCTGGCCAAGAGAGGCAGCAGCACATTTAACAAGGTTTCAGACATAAAAACATATAACATATGACATCAACATATAACAATTTGTACAAGTAATAAATAATTATAAAGTCATAAGAAATCAGAATTTCACATATTATCGCAAACGATAAACAACGGCAATGATCTTCCGTCATAATTGGGTCAGTCATAACATCTACAGCCAGTATGTGTAGCTTCCATGTTTTTTAAAAGTAATTTAAAAGCAACCAATGAAACTGGCTCCTTAAGATTCAACACATTTTGCAGCTGATTCCAAGTGCAGGGTGCCGCATACTTAAAAGCCCCTTTTCCCAATTCTGTCCGGACTTGAGGGACAGATAATAAAAATAAGTCCTCAGAACGAAGACAATATCTTCCTGTACCTTTCTTTTTGATGTAAGATTGGAGGTATGGGGGCAGCAGACCAAGAATTGCCTTGTAGATAAAAATGTAGTTATTGCATTAATATACCATCAATTAAACTAAAGCTAGCGTGGAGGAATGTTGAATGTATAATTACAAGATGAAATGTGGCTGTGACTGTTTTCAATTTCTAAAGTAAGCACTCTTATATGTGTGATATAGTTTCTGCGACAGCTCTCTGATGCGGTGTATTACATCAGTGTCCGAATTCCTCGCTTCATTTCATTCACTCCTACACTCTCAGAAAAAAAGGTAGTGCTGTCACTGGGCGGTACCCTAAGGTACAAAAGTAAAAAGGTACATCTTTGTACCTTACTAGCCTCTAAATGGTACCTATTAGTACCTTAAAAGGTACATATCAGTACTTTAAGAGTGCGTATTAGTACCTTAAAGGTACATATTAGTACCTTTTGAGTTTTGTACCTTAGGGTACCGCCCCAGTGACAGCACTGTACCTTTTTTTCTGACAGTGTATAGTGCACTCAACTCTTACGCACTTTATAGGGATTAAAGAATCAGTAAGAAAGTGAACGATTTTGGACACCGCAACAGAGTCGACATCGAGAGTGGGGCTGGGTCTGTCGACTCCCCATCACTAAAATACACACACACAAACTTTTATCTTAAATGCAAATAAAATCGCAATTAATTGATTTGACAGCATACATTTAACATTTTAATCATACTTTTTTTTTTTTTTTTCTTTTAATATTGCTATTTTGGATTAATTTATTTTAATTTTTTTTTTTTTTTTTTTTGTTTTGATTTATTTCCAGTTGATAATTTTAGTTCAGTTTATTGCCAAAGCAACAGTTTTATGTGTTTAGTTAAATTTTTTCAACTGATATTTATATTTTGTTTCAGCTTGATTTCTAATGACAAATGTGTTTAATAGTTTTAGTTACTGAATGGTCAATGGAACGAAAAGTGTAGTGCGGCCGCTCGTGAGGAACTAAAAAGGTCGTGAGGACCTTTTTTTCAGTCAATAATGCAATTTTGACATGCCAAACCTAGAAGCAGATGAGCTACAGCAGCAGAAGACCACATACAGTATTTATTCAAAGCCATAACATCCATTTAGATCTTCTAGTTCTCAGTGCAATGGCCTGCATGTTTCTCTAGGTGGCAGTGTGGTGTAAAAGATCATCACTCATGAGCATTGCATTTATCACACTGTATATAAAGCTGTCATTGATTAGCAATGAAATGAGCCTTTAAATGCATAAATAAACACTAAGTTATGATGAATAGGTTAAATTAAAGAGAGTTACCTGGCCAGCAGAGGCAAGTATACTGGTTAACTCCTTCCTGGCAGGTGGCACCATGCTGACAGGGTTCAGACACACACTCGGGTACGTCTTCTTCACAGACAGAGCCCATAAATCCAGTGCCACTGCAGTCACACTCATAGCTGTAATGGAGACAGAACGTATTTAGGCCATGCCCACACACAATCCAACGCTCTCCATTGACTTTGTATTGCGTGAGGAGACCTCCTTGTCATTTCAGACTTATTACAAAAAACAGAACAATGTCTAAACGCTGATATGTGACAAGGTGTACAGCAAACAAGCTAAAAAAGTTTTTATAAGCTGTCGACCAAAAAAAAAACGTTTAAGGAGACAAAAGTGGATACAGGCAATAAGACGTGAAGCTTCGGCAGGAAGAATGGGTCAATTTTGGGATCCTGACACTCAGTATGTCTAATGTCAAATATCCAAATGTCCATTTTATATATTATATTTCCTGTCGCTGATTACTTTCCCCTCCAGTGGGTGTAGTTCTCAGTGTAATCTTGCATTTCGCGCTCTGTCCATGTATGCACTTTTATCAATCAATCAATCAATCAATCAATCAAAATTGTATTTATATAGCACAATAAATAACAACAGTACTTGGCCATTGTGCTGTACAAGAGGATAGATACATAAATATAATAAAGCAATAATAAAAATAAATGAGTTTACATCAGAAACACTATTTTGAAATCTTAAAAAAAAAATATATATATATATATATATATATATATATATATATATATATATATATATACATATACATACACACACATATATATATCTATATTTATATATGTATGTATATATATATATATATATATATATATATATATATATATATATAAAAAATATATATATATATATATGTATGTATATGTATATATATATGTATGTATATGTATATATATATATATATATATATATATATATATATATATATGTATGTATGTATATGTATTTATGTATATGTATATATATATATTTATGTATATGTATATATATATATATATATATATATATATATTTTTTTTTTTTTTTTTTTTTTTAAACAGTCAAATACAGTTATAAGCCTGAGAGAAAAAGTAGGTTTTCAATTTAGATTTAAATTCAGACTCTGTGGATACTAATCTTAATGAAAGAGGAAGACTATTCCACAATTTTGGACCAATAATAGAAAAAGCACGGTAACCTCTCGTCTTAAGTCTAGATCTCGGAACCATCAGCAGTCTTTGATTAGATGACCGTAACGATCTAGCAGGTTTTTTTTATGTCTTTAAACACTTTTTTGAGGGTCAACAGCTTATAAAAAACCAGAGTTTTTGGTTCTGGGTTTTTTCGCTTGTTTTCTGTACACCTTGTCACATATCAGCTTTAAGACATTGTTAATTTTTTTTGTGAGAAGTCAGAAATAACAATAAGGCAGCCTCACACAATAGAAAGTCAATGGAGACGGTTGGTTTGTTTTCCCCCCCCTGGTGGGCGTGGCTTTCAGATTATGACACGTGTCGCTCTGTCTCTGCAAAACACAGTCTGCAAACACTATCAAACAGATATTACACACCAGCTGAGGAAGCCATACGTAAAACACATTACCACAATAATACATGCACTTGTAAACAAGCCTGTATAATTCACTCTTTCACTACTTGGTGTGATTAAGTGGCAGTGGGGACTAATTTGCATATTTCTGTAGAATCCTGCAGAATTCAACCAATCAGATGCCAAACCTCAGGTCGATCGCATACACTCACCTGTTCACCATATCCACACACGTCCCTCCATGTTGGCAGGGTGAACTGTCACACTCGTCGATGTCCAGCTCGCAGTTAATGCCCTCGTATCCCGGCACACACTCACAGGTGTACAGACCCACGTGATTGTGGCAGGTGGCGCCGTTCTGACAGGGATCCGCCTCACATTCATCAACGTCAACTTCACAGTTCACTCCTGCAGGACGATACAACACTTGTGTTAGCTATTGTGTTGTATTTCCAATGAATAATAATTTGTTACATTTATATAGCACTTTACATATAGAAGGTGGGATCTCCTCAACCACCTTCAATGTGCAGCACCACCTGGATGATGCGACGGCAGACATATTACGCCAGAATGCCCACCACACACACCAGCTGATTGGTGGAGAGGAGATGGAGAGATGAAGCCAATCAGTTTATGGGCATAATTAGGAGACCATGATGGATAGAGGACAATGAGCAAATTATTGCCGAATTAAATAATTCATTTTAAATCAATTGACAGAGAATGTCCAAAGAAAATCAAATATAATATTTTTTTTCTAATAAATAAATACAAAAATACATTTTTAGTTAAGTTGGCTGAGAGAATGTCAAAGGGAACTCGAATATAAGAATATTGTAAAAAAGTATTATAAATAATTAAATACATATTTGCAGTTAAGTTGGCTTAGAGAATGGTCAAAGGAAACTATATTATTATAAAATAATCATTATAAATAAATAAATATTTGTAATTGAGTTGGCTGAGAGAATGTTCAAAGAAACTCAAATATACAAATTATTTCAAACTAATTATTATAAATAAATAAATGACAATTAGCAGTAAAGTTGGCTGAGAAAGTGTCCAAAGAAAGTCAAATATAATATTTTTTTTTTTATTTGTTCAAGACTTTATGGTAAATAATGTAACATCATACATATATTGATGAATTTATTATTATTATTAATTTATGTAAAATATTCATAAAGAATGCACAGTATTATGGTTTAATAATTATAAGATAATGTAATATTTTGTAAACAAATATTTTGTTTATTGTCTTCATTATTGTAAACGTTCTGTTCTTTGTTGCAGAAATAACTAACACTTTTGACTACTTGTGTATATTAAGGTACCATTACAGTATCATCTAGATCAGTGGTTCTCAAGCCTGTCCTGGGGACTCCTCACCACTGCACATTTTGCATGTCTCCCTAATCTATCTGATTAAAATCATCAGCTCATTAGGAGAGACTGCAAGACTTGTACAGGGTGTGTCTGATGTTGGGAGAGACTTACAAAATGTGTAGTGGTGAGGAGCCTCCACTCCCCAGGACAGGTTTGAGAAACACTAGCCTTGTTTACATACACACTTTTTTTGTCATTCTGATTGAAAGATTCAGTGGACAGTTTACATGAGACGTTATCGAAACCGATCTGGGGTTTAAATGTGCTGACCTTCATTTGGAATAATCACAGCTTTCAGTTTGTTTCCGCATCACAAATGTTGACACTGTCCTCTCCTGTCCAGCAGCTGGAATGTGTTCACAGATGCCATAGCAAATCTCAATGGCCACCAGGACTAATACGGTTTAATAAAAGCTATTTATTTGTTGTGAAGTGTAAAAAATCATCTCAGAAAAATAAATTCTTATTATAAAGTAAAAAGTGCCTGGGACAAACACTGTCAAGATGAGTGTCTGTGTCATTATTCCAACATTATCTTCATAACTTCTTATGAAATAAAAAGCTTACCTCTAAGAAAAATGTACTTCCCTCTCTTATCAACATTATAGGCTGGTGTGAGCACAGCGCGTGCTCTATAACGCGTCACTCAGAATTAATCGGGTCAGGTCGTTTACATGGTTACATTTTTCGTTTGATCGGTTCATGATAAGGTTTATCCCACCCCTCTCAAACCGATTACAATTTCATTCGGTTTGGGCATTTTTATTCAGACTGAGGTGTTTATATGGAGCATTTTCATTCGGATTGGACTTTCAAACCGATTACAGTGCTCCATGTAAACGCACCCAATGATCTAGATTAGTGTGTTTGACAGTCCTGACCTGTAAACCCAATGATACACTCGCAGATGTAGTGGTCCTTCCCGTTGATACACGTCCCGTTGTTCTCGCAGGGCTGGGATGCGCACTCGTTGATGTCAATGTCACAGTGATAACCCTGGAAACCGGGTACGCAGTAGCATTGATACACACCAACACCGTCCTGACAGATGGCGCCATTCCTGCAGGGCTGCGACAGACACTCATCGACGTCTTCTTCGCAGTTTTGACCCCAGAAGCCCGCGGCACACTGGCATTTGTACCCATCCGGAGCCCATATACAGGTGGCATTATTATAGCACGGCTCATCCGCGCAGTCTCGCACCTTCGTCCTGCAGTCGTCCCCGCTGTATCCGCTGGGACAGTGACATGAATATCCGTTAACTCCATCCACACAGTAACTCTTGACCCCTGTGCAGGGGCTGCTCTCACATTCGTTGATGTTCTGGGTGCAGTTTGGTCCGTCAAACCCGTCGGGACACACACAGGTGTAGTTCTCCATTCCTGGAGTGCTGATGCATCCAGAGGGACAGACGGCATCTTCACACGGGTCGTATAAAAGCTCACAGTTTAACCCGGCGTATATAGGCAGCGAGAGACGGCAGACACACTGGTAGCCACCCAAAGTAGGTACACAGGTGCTGTTGTTTTGGCATGGAGATGACAGACATACGTCAGACGTGACCGAGCAGAACAGACCTGCGGGGACAAACCGGGATTAGAAAAAGCAGTCAGCATTAGGAGATGATTCTATACAAAGCTAACTTGCATACACACACCGTAGGGAGGGACAGTCACCAATTTGAATTGCAATATACCAGTCAAAAAAAGACAATATAAGCTGTGAATGTTGATTCTTGACAGATCGCTACCTGCACTCCTCAGTTGTAAATCACTTTGGATAAAAGCGTCTGCTAAATGCATAAATGTAGATAAATGTAACTGACAGACAAAATGACAGACAGACAGAAGGATGGATAGAGAACGATGGATGGAATGACTGACGGATGGATGATAGAGGGATGATGGAATGATTAAAAGACAAAATGATAGACAGACAGATGGACAGAACAACTGACAGACAGATGGACAGAACAACTGACAGACAGATGACAGAACAACTGACAGACAGATGACAGACTGAGAGATTGAAGGATGGATAGAGAGATGGATGGATGGATGGATGGATGGATGGATGGATGGATGGATGGACAGATAGAACAAGAGACAGACATATAGAAGGATGGATGAGAATGATGGACAGACAGATAGAACTACTAAGACAGACAGAGGGATGGATGGATGGAACGACTGACAGACAGAACAACAGACTGACTGACAGACGGATAGATGGATTGAGAGAATGATGGATGGATGGACCAGCCAGCCAGAATATTTCATTTCCCAGATCAAACGTGTTGAATTTCCTAACAGAGCTCCAGCACACTGAAAGAAACTTCACAAGCACATGCGAGCCTGCCTATGAAGCTGAACTCTTACTCCAATGCCAGTGTGTGTTAATGTTACCAAGATCTCAGATGGGGGGCCTCAATGACAGCACTACTAAACACACACACACACACACACACACACCGGGCGGGTAACTGGAGATTTAGACTGGGATCCAGTGGGATAAAGGGGCTCTCGTCCTCACTATCTCCTCCACCAGCAGATGGATGGGCGGTGTAACCGTCTTACCAACTCTGACTTAACCTCCAGCAGATGCTCCGTCAGTGGATTGTGTCAGCTCCACCGACCACCATCCACTGAGACTGATCCGTCCTCACTCACTCACACACACACGACGCCTAAACACACCTGTCGATCATTCCCGAAGCCTGTGGATCTGATCGAAGCAGTTTAGTGCTGATGTGGTGATTCAGGTTAATGAAATTATCTGCTGCACTTGAGAAATCACTACACGTCATACTTTCATGATTGAGATACATTTAATCTACCCTGCTAAGCCACTTACCTACTTAACCAGCAACCAGTTTCTCCAGAACGACTAAACCGGCGAAGTCCATTAGCTAAACTAAACCACAACTAACAAGCATAAACCATTCGTATATCCCACTGTTTGGTTGAGTTGTTTTAAGAATCCGTCAATTTTAGAATATTCTACATTAGTTAACGTTGGTTAATGCATTTTTTTTTTTTGATAACATTAGTTAATTCTATATAATATTATATTTGAAGGAAAACAAGCCAAAAATAATGATTAAGAAGCGAAGGACACATTTAAGCCTTCACACTTTCAGAAGACAAGAGCAGAGAGAGAAACTGTGTCAAGAGGTCTAGTGACTGTGAATGACCTACAGTCTCTAATCCTGGATCATCAGAGAGAGAGAGGGGGGGGGGGGAGGGAGAGGGAGGGAGAGAGGGAGAGAGAGAGAGAGAGAGAGAGAGAGAGAGAGAGAAAGAGAGACAGAGAGAGAGAGAGAGAGAGAGAGAGAGAGAGAGAGAGAGAGAGAGAGAGAGAAAGAGAGACAGAGAGAGAGAGAGAGAGAGAGAGAGAGAGAGAGAGAGAGAGAGAGAGAGAGAGAGAGAGAGAGAGAGAGAGAGAGAGAGAGAGAGAGATCTAAACACACTTCTGTCCTTTGTTAGTCACAGCTGTCAATAAAAACAAGATGATGTTGAAATAAAAGGGGCGATGTGAAGTCTAGACGGGGCAGGCTGAGCTTACGGATGGGCTTCAGAAGCTTCACTTTAAAAGAAAGTAGATTGAAAAACATCTCGGGGCAGTAGAAGAGTCCTCAAACCCCCTCACAGAGACGGATGGTATGAACCCTCAGGACAGAAGACTGTATCAGACCCCCGTCGCGAGAAAAACCAGACAGGGCCCGCTATAGATCCTTTAATAAACACATACCATTCAGTTTCATTATATTCTCTACAACCCAGTGTCTACTACTACTGCAAAAAATAGCGCATCCTGGTGCCATGTGTTCCCCTGGTAAGCGACTTACACACACCCAGCCATCCACGTGAAGTAACAGAAAACGTGATACATCAGACCAGACCCCCTTCTTCCATTGCTCTGTGGTCCAGTTCTGATGCTCACGTGCCACTGTTGGTGCTTTCGGCAGAGATCAGGGGTCAAAATTGGGCACCCTGAATGGTCTGAGGCTATGTAGCCCCATAAGCCAAGGGTTTTCAAACTGGGGTCTGGGGTCCTCCAGAAGGTTCTAAGGGGTCCCCAGAAAAATTTCAGATAATTAAAGGGGTACTTCAGTTCTGGGAAGATGAATCTGTATTTAAACTGGGTCATCAATGTAGTAGAAATGTGAAATTTTTGAATTTGGTGTCTTCTAGACTGAGAAAAGACAGAAAATGTATTTTTGTCTCATGGGGATGAAAGACTACAATTCCCAGAATGCTTCACTGCCCTGTGAGGTCATTCCCAAAGCCACCGCTACTTGATTACTGTGACTGAGTTGGAGAAGACACTACAATTAAAAACTGAACGTGTCTGTTCAATATAATGAGTGAGTCAACGCGCGAGTATCACAGCACTGAGCACTAACTGCAGGAGTGAGATAAATGAGCTGAATGAGCTCTCGTGATCAGAGCTGAGGTAATCGCGACTACACTCGCGGCATACATTCACAACACGAGTTCAGTCTGGCGCGTTTCAGTTCATGCCTTTGCAAGCTTAACTTTCATAGAAATTAAAGGGGGGGTGAAACACTCAGTTTCAGTCAGTGTCATGTCAATCTTGAGTACCTATAGAGTAGCATTGCATCCTGCATATCTCCGAAAAGTCTTTATTTTTTTTATAATTATATAAGAAAGATGCGCTGTTCCGAGTCTTTCCGAAAAAAGCCGAGCGGGTGGGGGCGTATCGTGTGAGCGGAGCTAAATAATGACGTGTGCACGCTGCTGCTATGTTGAGTCGAGTGCGTCGTAAAGCTGTGTCATCCCTAACAGCGGGAAAAAAACTTTATTCAAAATAAAAATATGGCTTTTAATCAGATACAGCCATACATCTATGATCCGGAATCAGACCCAGAGGCTGCAGTTGAACAGGAGCAGCAGCAAAAACGACTAGAGCAGGACGTCTCTATGTGGTACAAGTTATACACTAACTATATAATATGCTTAGCGACTTGTGTTATTTACATATTTATACTTGAATTATATCGTCGTATTTTTGTCTTTGAAGGTGTACATGTGAGAAGTGCAGTTGTGCACGTGTGTGTGTGTGTTTACGCGTGGTTTGTGTAGACAATTGTAACGTTATTAAGCGGACTGGTTTTGCACGGCAGGCTAGTGTTTACATAGAAAGACACGGAATAGTAGCGCATTTGAATGAAGAAGCGCGCTTATTTAATTCAACATATTTCCCCACTCTTTGTGTATTGTTGAGTGCTTTTACAATACACAAACATAAAGTTACACATATAGTGGCCAGCTAAACAAATGTACACGCACTACACATCGCATGCTCCATTGATCAATTAACTATACGTGATCATGTTTGGGCTACTTGATGAGCATAGGCAAAAACACAGACATTTGAAGCAGTCTAACTCACCGCCTGCGGTTCTAACGTTGGGACCTTTATCGTTGGGACTGCTCCATCCTTCAGCATTAGGCGATTGGAAAATCCGGCGTCAAGCTGGGCCTTGTTTATGAAACAGACGGCACCGAAATGCAGCGAACAGATATAAACATTCGCGCAACTCAGTTGCTGATCCGGAAAAGCAAATTCCATCCACTGTTGCCTTACCGCGGGGTTTTTGGGGAATCTGTGCAGGACTGTCTTGGTCTGGCAACCAAAAACGCACTTTTTGATGTCATTGTTAATTGTGCACATCACCTGTGCAGCGCAGCCTACGAGCCAGCGCTTTGATGGGCGTAGCCTGTTACTTTCGCTCTCTCCCTCTCTCTCTCTCACGCTCTTCCGGTAGAATTGTCCGTAAGGCCCATACAAGGAAATTCCGCCCCCATTAACGTCAAAGGGGACACATGATCGCAAAAAACTTGCCGAAACTTATGACTAACCGGAAGTAGTATTTTTGACAAAGAAATACTCCCATCAAACGTCCACCTTAACTTTTGAAACTTTGTCTATGTTTAGTATGGGATTCCATGTCTTTAACAGTGTAAAAAGATCAGTATGCATGAAACAGCATTTCACCCCCCCTTTAATTTGAGAAGTTAAAAGACTTACATTGCTCACCATATCTCCATTTAAATGAGTGCCTGTAGCTGAGCTGAGCTCTGAGTGTGATCTCGAGCCCTCATGCACGGGTTCAAAACATGCAGAAATGGCTCCCTCTGCTGGCTGTAGTCTTTAGCCTTTGGCCAAACATTCCTCCTATGATGCAAAAATCGTCAATTTGCATCATAGGAGGAATTTTTCCAGAAATAAAATGCATACATCTCTCGTCTCAGGGGGATATGAGGGGGGAAAGCTCAATCATTTGAATATACTCCAGGGTTTCTACTGATACAAAGCCATATGCTAATCGCTGAAGTTACCCTTTAAAAGACAAAGCAAAAATGGATAAAGTCTACCGAACAATCTAACTGTTTCATTTCTAAACGTTTCACACCTTGATTGCCATATAAATACTTTTCAGAATTGTATATGTTTGCTTTGTATCTTGCTAGGGACTTTTTCTCACTATAGTCCCCTTTATCATGCTCACTGGATTCGTAGAGCAGATTTCTTAATGCGGTACGTAAGCTGCTTACATACATTTATTGTGAAAGTTGCTTATACAAATACTTTTTAATTGAACACCTTCTTCAGGTTTATACGTCCAACATTAAATATAACCCATTTAAATTTGGAAACAATGCTGTATTTAAAATGTCACACTTTCTATTAATCTAACAGTTTAAATCTTTTTTCATACATAAAAATACATAAATGGATTTAAGGGGGTCCCCCATAAAGGTGCATCATATTTGGGGGTCCTTGGCATCGTAAAGTTTAAAAAACCCTGCCATAAGCAACAAACTGAGATGCTCTGTGTATTCTGTTTATATGTATTATACTATATATATTTTAACAGCACTAGTTTAAAAATCTTAAATCAGAAATTACTGAAAAGCCAGTGAAGTAAAAAAAAAATTGGGAAAACAAGATACCGTAATTGGGAAAACAACCCTCGCAAACATATTTTCCTTATTTTTAAGCATAAACTCACTTCATTTTGATACATATTTTATTAAACAAGACTTAATATCTTCAGTCATTTTGCTTTTAAAGTAAATGCATATTGTACGAATAATTTGATAATTGTACTGAAAAACAAGACAAAAATACTAAGAAAAAATACTCTTTTTTTTTTTTTTGTTACAGTATTTTAGTCTGATCAACATCCTGTTCTCGGTCTACGATCATCTGCAGTGTTTTCCAGCACTACAGCAGAGCAGTAAAGAGCCATTAGAAACGTGTAAGTGACCCTAAAGCTGCAATCCGCCGCACAGATAACTGCACACAAACAACCCGGAGCTCGAGTTTCTCCAAATCCTGTTTTGATGAAACTCGTAAGCGGTGTGTA
This sequence comes from Pseudorasbora parva, assembly GCF_024679245.1. NCBI lineage: Eukaryota > Metazoa > Chordata > Actinopteri > Cypriniformes > Gobionidae > Pseudorasbora > Pseudorasbora parva. The sequence continues at coordinate 43,272,232 of NC_090184.1, forward strand.
ATGAACACACAGGTACAGTCTCTTGCTTAAGGCATTTCATATACAGGCTGTTTCTGTCATGTTTTCTTTGTCATAGTCAGTCAAAAATATATTGCATATTTCAACTAACCGCTGTTATAACTCCTGAACAAATGAGAATCAAAATTGTGGCTCCATGTTTAACATTAATATCTTTTTTAATCGTATCTTATTTTATAAGGACTACACACAGTTTCAAAGCAACTTCACAGAAAAACATGATGTTAATCTTTATAATATCCTAATAGCTAGGCGATGTTTGAGTGTATGGTATGCATGCATATAATGTTGGATATATGATCTAACGATCTAACTTGAACGAATATGATCTAACTTTATATAGAGAGTTGTGCGATAATATAATTTACATTTGTGCAACAATATAAACAATCATGCAGCCGAGATATTCTATATTGCTTTAAGTGAGAATATGGTTTGGATGTACTATCCAGTGTTTAAAATTATTTTAAATGTCGTTATGCGTGTGTTTCTAGAAGAAAACCACATGACATTTGATCTCATTTGTAAAGATAAAGGAATTATGTTAAAGTGAGTGCCGCTCCTGGACTTTATCAAACACTCGTTCACCCGTCTCTACTGCTCTGAAGACGCTTTAATCCTTGCAATGCTTTTGTCAGTGTAGAGGAGACTGCTGTGCCCTTTGACCCTGCTGTTATCTGACCGCTCTCAGACTCAGAGAGATGAACCTCCTCTGAGCCACAGCAGAGAGACGGATCAATCCAGAGGCTGGTACTGACTCACACCAACACGAGAGAGAGAGAGAGAGAGAGAGAGAGAGAGAGAGAGAGAGAGAGAGAGAGAGAGAGAGAGAGAGAGAGAGAGAGAGAGCAAGGAGGAAACACACACACCACTTAGACTTGAGTAACACTTAAAGGGTTAGTTCACCCAAAAATGAAAATTATGTTTTTAATTCCTCACCCTAATGTCGTTGGACACCCGTCAGACGTGATATCCGATGGCTCAGAAAGGCCTTCATTGACACCAATGTCATTTCCTCTCTGTAGACCCATAAAGGCACTAAAGACGTCGTTACAAAGCCCATCTCACTACAGCGGCTCTACAATCATTTATGAAGAGGCCAGAATAGTTTGTGTGCGCAAAAAATAAATAAACTACTATAATTATAAATCACGACTTATATAATGATGGGCCGATTTCAAAACAAAGCTTCGAACCGTTATGCATATTGATTCATGATTCGGATCGCCAAAGTCACGTGATTTCAGCAGTTTGTCAATACAATCCGAATCAAAACACTGATTCATAACTGTTTGAAACTTTGTTTTGAAATCGGTCCATCACTATATAAGCCGTTACTCATTTATTTTGCATAAAAACTATTCTCGCCGCTTCATAAAATGATTGTAGAGCCGCTGTAGTGAGATGGGCTTTGTAGCGACGTCTTTAGTGCCTTTATGGGTCTTGAGAGAGGAAATGACATCGGTGTCAATGAAGGCCTTTCTGAGCCATCGGATTTCAACACTAATATCTTCATCTGTGTGTGAAGATGAACGGAGGTCTGACGGGTGTCCAACCACATTAGGGAGAGGAATTAATGACAGAATGTACATTTTTGGGTGAACTAACCCTTTAACCCTTGCAACTTGACTTGGACAGGACATGGACTTGAAGACTGAGACTTGTGGAAAAAATGCACGTCTTTTGGCACGGCATTGCCGATTACGTTCTCAATTTACTACCCCACATGACAGCACAAAACTCCACCTTTTGCTATTCATTCATTTCACAAATCTGTGCAGCAGCAGCAAATATCACAAAACATTTCTAAACACACCAAGCCCGTGACGCATCTGAAGGCACGCAAATTCATCACCCAATAGAAAACTGGAAATGGAAACTGGAAATGTTCATGTCGTTTACTGTAGCCTAACGCTTGTCTACACAGGTTTTGTTACCACCGTCGCTCACTGGAAGACTACATTATTCAGCATTGCTTGACATCTACAGCAAACTACGGCAATTCAAATAGCTCAAAATACACAGCACTTTTTCCCCCTTGTGGTGGTCTAAATTGTATAATTTTGAAAAAGTTTGAAAATAATAGTAATGATTTAAAAAGTATTTTGAGTGCTTTATTATGCAATTTTAAGGCAAAAGTAATCTGTTTTGATAGTTCAATACACTGTTAATTATAATAACTAGCTGAAAAAAATATTGCTAAAAATAGAACAGACATGACTTGGACCACAGGGATTTGTGAACATGTCATACACACAGACACACAGACACACAGACACACAGACACACACACACACACAGACACAGACACAGACACAGACACAGACACACACACACACACACACACACACTCTCTCTCTCTCTCTCTCTCTCTCTCACACACACACACACACACACACACACACACACACACACACACACACACACACACACACACAGACAAGCACATACTCACACATACACACAAACACACTCAAACAATGACTCACACACACATACACAAGCACAGACTCACACACACACCACACAAATACAAACTCACACACTCGCGCACACACACACTCCCACAAACACACTCACACAAAGACTCACACACTTGCACGCGCACGCGCACACAAACACATAAACACACACACACAGACTCCCACAAACACACACTCACACAAAGACTCACACACACAAGCACTCACTCACACACACACACACACAAACAGACTCTCTCACACACACACCCACAAAACTGACTCATGCACACACACACACACACACACACACTAAATTAGTGATTAAATTAAATCCATTATTTGTGATGCATAAAATCTAAATATATTAGAAAAAATATATATTTTTAAACCAATAAAAGATGCTCAATGGAACAAAAAAAACTCCAGAAAACAATCCTCTATACTAGAAAACACAAAACAATTCTGGAGATCATGGGTTTAATGTAACTATACTGTTGGAAAACAACAATAACTCCCTGGAGAAAGAATTGCACATGTTGTTTTGAAGTCCATCCTGTCGTGGTCAAGCTTCATCAGAGCTTAAAGATACATTCAATCAAAGCAAATGTGAGCTGCTATTCCACTTAAACACAAAGAGTGAAGTGGGAGCGCTCTCCAGCGGGGTTTCCATGGCGATGGTCAACTATGCCGCAAGTCTTGCCCTGCGCTTTCAATCTGCCCAAAAGTACCCAGAATTCAGGCTTCCCGCAAGTGCAGAAATAGGTCATAGCTTCATTAGGGTGGAGCTGAAACTCCCCCCAGAACAATGAAACACACACTCGTCCGAACGGCATGATGACGTGCTACTGTTTCATTCATAAACTAATGATGACCTGTGATAAACAGCTCATTAGTCACAAGCATCATGTTTACTATTGCTCATGCTAACAGAATGTATTCAGACATAAATGATTCCTCAAATCATGAGTGCTGTTAAAGAGAGTGTGCTGCTATTTTACTAAGGGATCAGAAGTACCATTTTTACCTGCTGGACCAGAAAACAGGCAGAAAAACCACACATATGCACATTAAAGGAGAAAAAGTCATATCCACCCCTAGAAACAGCCTAGCAACACACAAGCAACTACAACCACACTTTGGAAACCACAGAGTAAAGCCCAAACAACCACCAACACCACCTTAGAAACAGACTAGCAACGCCCTAGCAACCACAAACACCACCAGATAAAACCCATAGTAATCACTCATAATAAAGTAGAAACAGCCTAGCAATGCCCAAGCAACCACCAACATAACCTTAGAAACACCCTAGCAACCGACAACAGTATCTTATAAACCAAGCAATGCCCTACTAAATCACCGACAACAACCAATAAACAGCCTAGCAACGCCCAAGCAACCAACAGCAACCACAACATCCTAGAAAAAGCCTAGTAATGCCCTAGCAATCAACCACAACACCCTAGAAACAGCTTAGCAACGCCCAAGCAACCAACAGCAATGTCCTATAGCAACCAACCACAACATCCTAGAAACAGCCTAGCAATGCCCTAGCAACCACGAACAACACCCTAGAAACCACTAAGTAAAGCCCAAACAACCACCATCACCACCCAAGAAACAGCCTAGCAACCACCAACACCACATAAACCACCTCTCACATAACATCCTAGAAACAGCCTAACAATGACTTATAAACCACCAAAAAACAACTAATTACCAGAAAGCAACACCCTAGCAATCAAACACAACACTCTAGAAACAGCCTAGCAATGCCCTAGCAACCACCAATACCCTATAAACCAGCAAGCAACGTCCTAACAATCAACTACAACCAACAGCAACCACAACATCCTAGAAACAGCCTAGTAATGCCCTAGCAACCAACCACAACATCCCAGAAACATCCTAGCAATGCCCTAGCAAACAACACCCTAAAAAGACTAGCAATGCACTAGAAACCAACAAACCAGCAAGCAACATCCTAGCAATCAACCACAACATCCTAGAAACAGCCTAGCAACACCCTAGCAACCACCAGCAATGCCCTACAGCCCTTTTTTATTCTCTTTACAACTGTTTCTATTTTTATTTTTACACATTGTATTCTTTTTCTTATGCATTTGTTATCCCTATCTTAATTCATTTCTATGTAAAGCACTTTGAATTGCCATTGTGTATTAAATGCGATTATATATATATATATACACACACATATGTACACTTGCCTTGCCTGTAGCAACCAACCACAATAACCTATAAACAGCCTAATGCCCTAACAGCCACAAACAACACCCTATGAACCAGCAAGCAACACCCTAGCAATCAACCACAACATTCTAGAAACAGCCTAGCAACACCCTAGCAACCACCAACATCCTATAAACCAGCAACCAGCACCCCAACAACCAACCAAAACACCCTAGAAAAAGCCAAGCAACACCCTAGCAATCAACACCACCACCACCCTATAAATTCCCTAGAAACACCCTAGCAACCAACCAAAAACCTTAAACAGCCTAACAATGATGAATTATTTAGCAATGTCCTAGCAACAACCCAAAACACAATAGTAACGGAAAAGCAAAACCCTGGCAACACTTGTGAAAAACTATATTAAATTGCACTTATTTCAAATCTTAAAAGTTTCAGAAAACAATATTAATACAATAGAAGGCCACTTAAGTGCCCTTCAAGAGAGCACTTTCATGACATTTAAAAAGTGCACTCAATAATTTCAAATTAAAATACATGACATTGAAGCTTCAATAGGAATGGCATTATGTAAATGTATAAAGGATGTGTTGAATGCGGAGAGCCGTGTGTGTCTCAGTGAGGGGCTTTTCTGATTATCGCTCGTTCTGAACAATCTGACGGCCAGCTGGCTGCACTCGTCCTCTACATGCGCTAATTCCCAATTACTGCACCTCTTCTCCTCTCACCCACTGCAGATGGTGCCGCCACACAAACCCATCTCTCTCTCTCTCTCTCTCTCTCTCTCTCTCTCTCTCACACACACACACACACACACACACACACACAGTAAACGCATCTGCCTACAGGACAAAACAGCCTGCCAATTGCAGATGCTGAACTCTTCATACAGACACTTGTTGCACTGAATCATTTAATGACAGGCTATAGAGAATCTACACAATGAAAGCTACTGAAGAGACTTCAGATTATCACATATAAAGCCTAATGTAGTGACAACAGCGTCCTGTAGTCTGACTGTATATTTATACTCTTCTATAATGATACAAATGTTATACGTGAACTACTATTCTGCACTGTTGAAAAGTTGGAGGTCTGAAAGAAATGTTTTTGAAAGAAGTCTTTTCTGCTCACCAAGGCTGCATTTATTTGATCAAAAATATAATAAAAAAGTGAACATTTGTTACAATTAAAACAGCTGTCATCTTTGTGAATATATTGTGAAGTGTAATTTATTCCTGTGATCAAAGCTAAATTTATCATCATTACTCATGATCCTTCACTAATCATTCTGATATGATGATTAGCTACTCAAGAAACAATTATGATTATGATAAATGTTAAAGACAGTTTTTCTACTTCATATATTGTTGAAACTGATTTGATTTTCTTTTTTAATAGAAAGTTTTAAAAAATCTTCTAAAATATTATAAATGTCTTTACTGTCACTTTTGATCAATTGAATGCATCCCTGCTGAATAAAAGTATTATTTTCTTTTTTTAAGTCACTGAACCCTTCAAACATTTTTCCATTGCTCAGATGAGCTTTAAAAATAAGTAAAATATGAAATCATAATCATAAAGATGTCTTACCCAGCTTGAACATCAATGACAGCAGGACTGCTCTTTTATATTGTAAATAAATCCGTCCAAACTCCATGTCCTGAAGTGATGCTCGACTTCCAGCCTCTAAACCTGCGGACACTTGCGGAAATATTCCCACATCATCATCATGCTTTCATCCGGCATGAGTGAAGTTCTGTCTGTTATCTGTGTCTCGTTTAGTTCAGTTCACTTCTGGTGAGTTACTCTCCTGTGGGATGATGGAAAACACGGAGTGGATATTTCACAATCCTTCATGCTGCTCCTATCAAACTCCCGTCTGCTTGCTGCTGTTGCACAATCTGTTAAATCTTCATCTCTCGCGCTCCTCTCTCTCTCTCCCTCACTTTGATTGTCTTAGTCACTGAAGAACTCCTCCCTCCCCCTTCTCTCTCTCCCTCTGTCTCTTCAGGAGCAGATGGCCAAAACCTCTGAGCACTTTTACATGACCTTCATCACAAATGAGTGTTAGTTTAAGCTAATTCAGCTGTAAAACCTGACAGAAGTGGGGTAGATGACAAAGACCATAGTATATAGCCGAGAGAGAGAGAGAGAGAGAGAGAGAGAGAGAGAGAGAGAGAGAGAGAGAGAGAGAGAGAGAGAGATTGTTTACAATTTAGTTTAAATAATTTCATATAGTATTTAATCAAATATGTATGGATAATAATAAGTGCACAAATAATAACAATAATAAACCGTAAAAGTTTCTCAAATAGTTGTAATTTTTTTAATATGTTAATTTAAGTTTATTTATTTTTAATTTCAGTTTTAGTTATTTTAGTTAAGTTATTGTAAACATTTTGGCACAGAAAGCAGGAAAAATGGCCAAGCGTAAGGATTTGAGCGAGTTTGACAAGGGCCAAATTGTGCAAGAAGACTGGGTCAGAGCATCTCCAAAACTGCAGCTCTTGTGGGCTGTTCGCGGTCTGCAGTGGTCAGTATCTATCAAAAGTGGCCCAAGGAAGGAACAGTGGAGAACCGGCCACAGGGTCATGGGCGGCCAAGGCTCATTGATGCACGTGGGGAGCGAAGGCTGGCCCGTGTGGTCCGATCAAACAGACGAGCTAATGGAGCTCAAACTGCTCAAGAAGTTAATGCTGGTTCTGATAGAAAGCTGTCAGAATACACAGAGCATCTCGGTTTGTTGCGTATGGGGCGGCATAGCTGCTGACCAGTCAGGGTGCCCATGCTGACCCCTGACCCCGGCGAAAGCACAGACAGTGGCACGTGAGCATCAGAACTGGACCACAGAGCAATGGAAGAAGGTGGGCTGGTCAAATGAATCATTGTTGCAGACCATATACAGTACACCCTTTCATGGAAATGGTATTACCTGGTGTCTGTGGCTCTTCCAGCAGGATAATGCTCCTGACACAAAGCACAAATGGTTCAGGAATGGTTTGAGGAGAACAACGATGAGTTTAGGTGTTGACTTGGCCTCCAGATTCCCCAGATCTCAATCCAATCGAGCATCTGTGGGATGTGCTGAACAAGCAAGTCCGATCCATGTAGGCCCCACATCGCAACTTACAGGGCTTAAAGGATCTACTACTAACATCTTGGTACCAGATACCACAGCACAGCTTCAGGGCTCAATTGGAGTACATGCCTCGATGGGTCAGGGCTGTTTTGGCAGCAAAAGGGGGACCAACACAATATTAGGAAGGTGGTCATAAAGTTATGCCTGATCAGTGTGTGTTATTATAATAAAACATTTTACAATTATAATTTTTATAAGTAACAATTTTTTTTTTATGGCTTTAGTTAACAATAATATCTGGTTAAGGGTTTAAAAAATAGATTCAACATGTAAAAATGTATTTATCTCTCTATATCCTAGATTGATGATATGCTAGAAATGGTCATGCGATGAAAGAAAATATCTATTATTCTAAACTTTTGTTATTATTTTCACATAGGCTACATGTTTTAAAATATAGTGTAATATAGCAAAAACAAAAAAATCTGCAGTTCGTTCTGGACAGCTGCTGTCGTGTCATGTCAACTGCTCGTTTACTCTGATCTGCTTTGACATTAATACAGGTCTGATCGCACTCATCGGATCTGATAAACACTCACGCTGAGCACGAGAGCAGACGCTGCTTAATTAAACTGCTTGGGCTGATGGTATAAAGACAGGTAATACTCATTCAACACGCACCACAGGCCTGACTCCAATCTGCATTCCTTACGGGACCCTCATTAAACTCCAGCGGGGGTTTCCTCTCTTCAGGATCCTTCTGATGGACCTGAAAAAGTTCCAGACATTTTATTCAAATGAAGAGCTTACAACACATTTTTGTGTAAGGCGTTTAATTTGAAATGAACCGGCCAAATGTATACATAGGCCTAATGTTTGTTCCTATACAGCATAAAAAACACTGCAAAAAAGCTGCAGTTACATTTGGTGATTGGATCCTGATTTAACATTATGGGAAAAATGTAATTATTAATTATCATTTAATAGAATATGTATAAGCATAAGGCCCCTTTAAGAAAGCAGACTGGCAGGAGTGTGTTGCAATAATCCTCGTCTCACTCAGCACTACATCTGACTAATATCATTATTATTACAGCAGCGACTTTACTGTTTTGTTAAAGAATAAAACAGCAGTCAGCAGATAAGGAAGATGAGTGAAAACACACACACTTGACCAGATAGGACTGATGATAGAACGACTGTGAAATTGAGCTGTCAGACCAGCCTTCGCTCCCCACGTGCATCAATGAGCCTTGGCCGCCCATGACCCTGTGGCCGGTTCTCCACTGTTCCTTCCTTGGAGCACTTTTGATAGATACTGACCACTGCAGACCGGGAACAGCCCACAAGAGCTGCAGTTTTGGAGATGCTCTGACCCAGTCGTCTAGCCATCACAATTTGGCCCTTGTCAAACTCGCTCAAATCCTTACACTTGCCCATTTTTCCTGCTTCTATCACATCAACTTTGTGGACAGAATGTTCACTTGCTGCCTAATATATCCCACCCACTAACAGGAGCCGTGATGAAGAGATCATCAGAGTTATTCACTTCACTGGTCATGTTATCCTTGACTGGTTTATATGCTTTTGGAATATATTGATATTATTTAATAATATTATTTGGCATCATATTTCTATTTTAGGCCATTTTCAACAGATTTCCACAGAACACTTTACAATAAGTTTTAGTTTGTATCGTTAAGACCGAAATAGATTTTTTTTTATCGTACAAAAGACGATTCCAAAAAAGTTGGGACTGTACTAATTGTGTATAAAAAAGGAATGCAGTAATTTACAAATCTCAAACTTTTAATTACAATACAATATAGATAACGTATCAAATGTCGAAAGTTAGATATTTTGAAATATGCATATTCATCCAAAGATTCAGAGAATCTGGAACGATCTCAGTGTGTAAGGGTCAAGGTCGGAAAACCATACTGGATTCCCGCGATCTTCAGCCCTTAGACGGCACTGCAGCACATAAAGGAATGCTACTTTAATGGAAATCACAACATGGGCTCAGGAATACTTCCAGAAAACCTTGTCGGTGCACACAATCCACCGTGCCATTCGCTGTCGCCGGCTAAAACTCTATAGGTCAAAAAAAGAAGCCATATCAAAACATGATCCAGAAGAGTAGGCGTTTTCTCTGCGACAAGGCTCATTTAAAATGGACTGTGGCAAAAAGGAAAACTGTTTTGTGGTCAGATGAATCAAAATTTAAAGTTCTTTTTGGAAAACTCAGACGCCATGTCATCCGGACTAAAGAGGACAAGGACAACCCAAGTTGTTATCAGTGCTCAGTTCACAAGCTGCATCTCTGATGGTATGGGGTGGTATGAGTGTGTGTGGCATGGGCAGCTTACACATCTGGAAAGGCCATCAATGCTGAAAGGTATATACAAGTTCTAGAACAACATATGCTCCATCCAGATGTCGTCTCTTTCAGGGAAGACCTTGCATTTTCCAACGTGACAATGCCAGACCACACACTGCATCAATCCGGGAATGGCCATTTTTCCTGCTTCTAACACATCAACTTTGTGGACAGAATGTTCACTTGCTGCCTAATATACCCCCCCATACTGCATCAATCCGGGTATGGCCAGCCTGCAGTCCAGATCTTTCACCCATAGAAAACATTGGGTGCATCATAAAGAGGAGGACGCGACAAAGAAGACCTAAGACTGGTGAGCAACTAGAAGCCTGTATTAGACAAGAATAGGACAATATTCCTATTCCTAAACTTGAGCAACTTGTCTCCTCAGTCCCCAGACGTTTGCAGACTGTTATAAAAAGAAGAGGGGATGCCACACAGTGGTAAACATGGACCCAACTTTTTTGAGATGCCATAAAATCTAAAATCAACTTATTTTGTCCCTTAAAATTATATAATTTTCTTAGTTTAAACATTTGATGTCATCTATGTTGTATTCTGAATAAAATATTGAAATTTAAAACTTCCACATCATTGCATTATGTTTTTATTCACAATTTGTACAGTGTCCCAACTTTTTGGGAATAGGGTTTGTAAAATGTACTCCTATAATCTGTGGCCAGAACAATGAAAACATCTTTCCTCAGAGTATAAACTCTCTTATCTCAAGCCGCCTCTGCTCAGCAGATTTATGTTGTTTCTTAAACCCCCCAAATGTAAGGGCACAATCTCATCCCACATGAGCGTCACTCTGAAGGAATTCCACAGCATGGACGTTTCACCTCATTCATCATCTCTGGCGTTTTCAATCCACTTCTTATTAAACAGCATAAGCATTTGTGGATAACAAAGCAGAATCACTGTTTGAGATATATTGTCAGACTCAACGTTTGCATTATTTAATCTATCGTTGCATTAAAACATGAAGTAAAATAGCCAAGTGCACACTGAACATGATGACACTTTTAAGATTAACCAATTCAACTCTGTGCCCCAACCGTGGGTCTAATATTGCATCATTAATAATTATTCAAAAACAGTAGTTTAAGACTGTAAGAATGCAGTAAAAACAGTTAAGTGGTTTAATATTTTCAGTGAAAAACTTTAATAAATCCTATAAGACAGTTAAATAAAAACAGCTAAATGTACAGTTTTTAGAAGTGCAAAATAATCCAGCTATTTTATACTTATATTTACAGTTTTAAAAAAAAAACATAAATTGACCATCCAAATAATTTCCTATGTCACAGCTAATCTACCCATCCCAGAAAAATGTGCAAAACAATAGATTTAAATAAAAACTTGTTTTGGCCGATTTATACGCCTTTTAAACTAGTGAGGGCCAGTCAAATGTCCTCACTTGTGAGTTTTTTCATATCTTACTATATAAGTGAGGACATTTGTGCCCTCACAAGTATTGCCAAACAAGGAACACACACACACACACACACACACACACACACACACGCACGCACGCAACCCAGAGCGAGAGCAACGAGCTTGTTTGGGTTATGGGAGCCGTCGGCGGTGCTGGCGATGTGTTTTTAGACACGAGATCAACGATGTCACTAAAGAAGTGTGTTTCTGGTGTGAGGGAAAGATCACCTTGTTCAGCTTCACAAATAACCAGCGTTAAGTGAACAGCAAACGAAAGACTCTTGGGAGATATGAAAGATCAGCACTACTCTATAGATACTCACGATTAACACGAGACTGCCAGAAATTGTGTGTTATGCACCCTTTAGTTGTTTCTTCTTTGTTATTTACATTACATCTTGTTTTAAAGGGGGGGTGAAATGCTGTTTCATGCATACTGAGCTTTTTACTCTGTTAAAGACTTGGATTCCCATCCTAAACATAGACAAAATTTCAAAAACTAAGTTGGACATTTGATGGAGTATTTCTGTGTCAAAAATACTACTTCCCGTTTCTCAGAAGTTTCGGAGAGTTTTTTTCAAGTTTGGTTTGGCTTGACGTCGATAGAGCGGAAGGTCCTTGTATGGGCCGTACGGGCTCTTCTCCCGGTAGGGTGCGCGCACACGTGACCAGAGCGAGAGAGGAAATGCACACCCATAAACACTCTCTCAGGTGCAGATCCACTCATCCGTGAACACTTCTGACACGCCGCGCTCTACTTTATTCCTATGGGTGACGTCAAGCGACTTCAACGCTTCAGGGAAGGCAGCGCTGCATTTGAACCGATTTGAACGCAGAAATGACTAGAAGCGTCACATCACAACATCGTGTCGCAAAAGTGGATCTCCACGGTCACTGCTGTCAAAGGACTTCACGAAATCAACAATGTTGCCAAAAAAGTGTGATTTTGACGGAGCGGTCCCAACGATAAAGGTTCGGTCCTGCTTTGGAAACAGGTGGTGAGTAAAACTGCTTCAAATGTCTGTTGTTGGCTATCGTCACGTGAGTAAACATCAGTAAACAACACGATCGTGTATAACGTTATTTAATTTATCAATGGAGCACCCAAACATAAACCTAGCATTCTCACAAAGCGTGCTTCGTCATTCAAATGCGCTAACGTTACTCCATTGTTGTTCTGTGTATAACGTTACACTAGTCTGACGTGCAAAACCGTTTTGCTTGCTACTGCTAAGGTTTAGTCGCATACAATAGTCCATAAACCGAATCATGTCCTCATAAACTGCGAGTAAACACACACAAATGTTGACAGGCCACTAAATACAGTCCATACCACAGAGACGGATGTCCTGCTGCTGCTGCTTCTCCTGTTCAATTTATTTCAGCCTCCGGATCTGATTCTGGATCATATCTGTATTAGTTGAATCCGATTGATAGCCATGGTATATTTAGGGTAGCGTTTTCTTCTCCACGGTTGAGGACGTCACCGCTTTGTGCGCGCTCGTCATTCTTTAGCTCCGCCCACACGATACGCCTCCAGGCGCTCGTTTTTTTCCGGAAAGACTCCGTACAGCCCATATTTCTTTAAATATAATATAACTAAAGACTTTTCGGAGATATGAAGGATGCAATACTACTCTATAGGTACTCAAGATTGACATGAGATTGACTGAAACTGAGTGTTTCACCCCCCCTTTAAATTATTATTGCAGTTTTTAGTGACATGCAATGATTGTCTTACTCAGTATTTTTGTCTTGTATTTCATTACAAATATCTAAACATTCTTAAATCAAGATACATGTACTGGAGATGCACAGATATTAATACTTTATGAAAAATGTGTCAAAATAAAGGACTTAATGTTTAAAACATTAAAACAGTTTGAATTAAGTTATTAACCAACCCCATTGGCAGATATTTTTCCTTTTCTTTTTTTTACATCTTCAGTTATTTTGCATTCATGATTTAAGAATCTTTAGATATCTGTGCTGGAAAACAAGACAGACACACTGAGGAAGATCAGTTTTTGTTACCATGATGGGGTTTTGGGTTTATGACACTGTGCACCTTCTATATGTTAATATTTATCTCAGCCTGTGAAAAAAGCTACTTGCAATGAACTTTGCTTCATCATGTGACTTGCTCTTTACCACATGAGTTATTATGGTGGTTGTCAAAACAGATTTGAATACTTCAGTAAGCATTAACATGAATCAGTTAATGTACAGTTTCACTGTAATTTTAAGTTCAATGCATAAAATCACAAATGTTGCTACTGTATTTTTCGGGTAAAGTTCTGGTTCAATTAAAGGTGCAATGAATAAATCTGCCATGGCTTAGGCTGTTCTGAAGAAGTCAACAAAAAGAGGTTTAACCAGCATAATCTGATTAAAAAGCAAAAAAAAGGAGCCGAATCATCCGTTCCTAATGAACAGCAGGTCCATAGAGATGGACAGCACGGTGGTTTAAAGATTGAGAGTGAATTATCTTTACTAATTTGAAGCTAAAATGAGGAGATGAGTGACTCATGATGACTGAACTCATGTGTTTTGAGATCATATGCTGTAGTTTATTCAGCTAAAGGTTTAATAATATCTGAGTCAGAGACTGATGATGGTGTTTCATACGGACACTCAGAGCAGAAATATTGGCACCTGATGGAGGGAGACTTACAGAAACCAGAGTAAATCCGCTTCTGAAAGAGCTCAGTGTTCTCACACACTCTGATCCAAAGGGATCCTTTAAAGGGACAGGTCTCCCAAAAATGCTGTCATCATTTACTCACCCTCAAGCTGTTCCAAACCTGCACAAGTCTCTTCGTTCAGTTGGACACAAAATAAGATATAAACAGTTGAACATAAAATGTTTAAGGTGAGACACGGCAGGTGAAACATAGTTTTTTCATGCGGTGGTCAATTTTGAGATTTTGGGCCAGTTTGCTCCCTTAAAGGGGGGGTGAAACACTCAGTTTCAGTCAATCTCATGTCAATCTTGAGTACCTATAGAGTAGTATTGCATCCTTCATATCTCCAAAAAGTCTTTAGTTTTATTATATTTATAAAAGAAATATGGGCTGTACCGAGTCTTTCCGGAAAAAAAACGAGCGCCTGGAGGCGTATCGTGTGGGCGGAGCTAAAGAATGACGAGCGCGCACAAAGCGGTGACGTCCTCAAGCGTAGAGAAACCCATCGCTATCGATCTCAGCTAATAGATATATGATCCAGAATCATTCAGAGGCTGAAATAAATTGAACAGGAGAAGCAGCAACAGCAGGACGTCCGTCTCTGTGGTATGGACTGTATTTACTCTTTGCACGTCAGACTAGTGTACATAGAACAACACAATAGAGTCCGTTAGCGCATTTGAATGATGAAGTACGCGATCGTGTCGTTTACTTATGTTTACTCACGTGACGATAGCCAACAGCACAGACATTTGAAGCAGTTTAACTCACCGGCTGCTTCCAAAGCAGGACCGAACCTTTATCGCTGGGACCGCTCCGTCAAAAACACACTTCTTTGGTATGATTTGGTGAAGTCCTGACAGCAGTGAACGGTGGAGATCCACTTTGCGACGCGACTGAACCGATGTTGTGAAGCTTCCCGTCATTTCTGCGTTCAAATCGGTTCAAATGCAGCGCTGCCTTCCCGGAATGCTGTGCTGAAGCGTTGAAGTCGCTCGACGTCACCCATAGGAATAAAGTGGAGCGCGGCGCCTGGATCGACTGGATCTGCAGCTGAGAGAGTGTTTACGGCGTGCATTTCCTCTCTCGCTCTGGTCACGCGCGCGCACCCTACCGGGAGAAGAGCCCGTACGGCCCATACAACGACCTTCTGCTCTATCGACGTCAAGTCGACCCATACTCGAAAAAAACTCGCAGAAACTTGTGAGAAACCGGAAGGAGTATTTTTAACACAGAAATACTCCATCAAACGTCCAACGTTAGTTTTTGAAACTTTGTCTATGTTTAGGATGGGAATCCAAGTCTTTAACAGTGTAAAAATCTCAGTAGTATGCATGAAACAGCTTTTCACCCCCCCTTTAGCATGTAAGCTTTCATGTCAAAATAAAAAATATGTCGACATTACACATGAATGTGGTTAATTCACTACTTGTTGTCAACTTGCACCTTTAGAGTTCTACCCGAAATCATAAAAAGTTATTCTAACGCAAACTCCTGTGCCGTCTCCATTCACAGAAACACGTCATGTCTGGTATCATTTTAAAGCTCTCAGTGCTGTGTATGAGACGGTCTAATCCAAATATGGGCATTTCCTTTGTAGAACTAACCAACCGCGAAAGTTTGCAGCCGAAAATCACATCTGATTGGCCGATGTGAATTTCACACTGTCATACGTGCCGCCGCTTCCTTGAGTATTCTCCGCCTGAGAGAAAATGCAGACAATGCCGAAATAAGCTCATAAACGTTCACAGAAAGGATAAATAAGCAAGAGATGATAAAAAGAAAGTAAACAACAACAGATTAGATGACAAAACCCTGTGAGAATTAGATTCAAATAGTTAGAGATGGACATACAACAAACAGGGACAGTTTTTTTTGTTGCTGTTTTTGTGACTGTTATGATGTGTGTTTGTTTAGGTATTTCTCTTGAGCTTAAGGCTTTTGTATTAATAATTTATTAATTTACAGATGTTTTAAATGTTATACACTGCTGATATAAATGAAGTGAATATATATTTTGTTTTTAGGTTGGGGAAATGTATGCAATTATACAATACAAAACTTTAAAGGCAGTTTGCTCAAAATGAGTTTTTTCTCACACTCAGAGTTAGATATTTCCACTTCAGTAGCATCTACAAGCACCAACTTTTCCAGCCTTATACTCAACTATATTGTGAAGGCTTTTACAGAGGGATTTGTTGATATATAATTCCTATCTTGAGTTATAGGTCTTTTTACTCCAAAAAATATGGCAAAAATTGATTTTTCAAGGCTATTGTCAGTATTCTATAATTTACTAAAGAACAAAATAAGATATCCAGAATCCCCTCTGTAAAAGCCCTCTCATCTAATATGTCAACAAATAGAATCAAGAAGTTTGAACCTGGTCCTTTCCAATTTCCAGATTTCGTTTTTTGAAATATGTGCAAATGAGCGTATATTTAAGTATACAAGGCCTCATTAGCATATTAAAACATTATTTTATACAAAACTTGCAATACATTTTTTTTCTTATGTTTATGCTAATACTAAACTGGAAAAGTTTCATAGTGATATCTTGTAATTTAAAAAAATTCCCTATTCACCTGTAGTGTCTTGCCTTAATTACCCATATTCTTCAAAATATCTTCTTTTGTGTTCAGCTGAATAACATCCCCAACAGATCTGCAACAATGTAGGAGACGATCACAAATCGAACGCTATTCAGCTGAATAATGAAATTCAAAAAGTTAACATGAGTTTTGTAATTAGAGCTTGACATGAACCGTTTTGCTCATCAGCTACTGGGGCTTGTAGGGCTGGGGCGATCTCACGCCACAGCGCCAACACAGTATTTATGTGTTTAATTTCATAATAAAATGGATGTTATTTGAAATCTTACACTTTCATTTGAATAAGTAACAAAGTACAAAGATTTATTGTAGGGGAGGTGCGCTAGAATGATCCATTCATTCATAGACTGAAAACAGGATGACCAGGGCTGGACTGGTAATCTGGCATACCGGGCATTTTCCCGGTGGGCCAACGCACTATGGGGCCAATAGGTGTTTTTTTTGTGCCACTGACAACATGCAGTGACATCGGCCCATTGGTTTGTCTTCTGAATTCACAAGCCGAAGCGAGAGAGACCTCCCCTCCATATTAGGCGCTTTTTTCTATTTATTTATTATTTGAGCGCATAGAACTGCAAAAGGCGAATATCCGCAGAGCGCAGCCGCTGACGAACGTACTCTGGGTTTTAATCCTGCTCTATGATCAGCACTTTGACTCTGAGTTTGGTTTTATACCATCGTGTGATATGGGAACATTACAGGTTCTGTTCTGTGGTGAATCAGCTGAAAACAGCCGAGCGCATGTGTTCATGACGAGGTAAAGTGGAAAACGGCAATACACAAACGTTTCACTTTAACACAATTAACCTTGCAGCTACTAATAGCGAAGAAATATGGGGTTTTGGAAGAAACATTTATTAAAAATGTTGCTAGTATTACTTAAATTAATATTGCAGAATATAAATAACTTTCACAGAGGCTGTTTTTGTATTTTCTACAGGTGTTTACAATTTTTATTAATTACAAATATAATAGTTTATTATGTTTTATATATTTATGAAACCATACAGCCATATAATGAGGAGCAAGGGTTTTAAAGTCTATGTTTTTACCCTGTGACTACCATGATGAAACTGGCCTACAGTTAAACTACAGTCTAATAAAACAGCTTTAAAGTCTGGATCCCATGAATTAAGGACAATTTTTTTTTTCCTCTTTAAAAGTTTTATTAACTTTTTTAATAGATCTAATAAAATTTAATTAAATTATATTTCATTGAGAGCCTCATGAAAGATAGATATGTGTCTTACGTAAATGATGTGTTAACTCTTGACAAATATGTTTTTAAAGGGGAAGTTCAACCCAAAAATGTGATCATTTACTCACCCTAATGTCATTCCAAACCTAAATGAATTTATTTCTGTGTAGCATAAAAAAATAATTTGAGTCTGTTTTTCGTGTTCATACATCAAATGGTAGCCTAACCAAAATGGCTTGGTTGCCAACATTCTTCAAAATATCTTCTTTTGTGTTTCACGGAAGTCATACAGGTTTGAAACGACACAAGAGTGAGTAAATGATGACAGCATTTAAAAGAAGTAAATTTACTTTAGTGCATCCTAGCTCAAATCATCAGTGCTTTACTGTCAAGGGCATTTCTGTGTGACAAAAAAAGCAATATTAAGTTTATCTGCATTTGCATTTAATTAGATAATATCTATCATTATTTGTCCTTGTCCAAGTTTTATTTATATACTCCAATTTAAGGCCCCAACCCCAGAAAAAACATTCACGAGGAACTCATGGGCCGGATGGGCTGGGTTTGCCACGGCCGAATTTTAGCCCCTGTCCAGCCCTGAGGATGACTTATCGATTCTTGGGATTTAAGAATCGATATCAGTTCCTAAAAATGAGAACCGATTAAAATCGAGAAATCAATACTTTATACCCAGCCCTAGGGGCTAAATGTTTGGCATTGTTGTACCTACTTTCACTGAGGTTGCAGTGAAGAATAAAATTTGTATTCTTTATCATTACAATCATATTTTAAAAGCTAATATTTGACTCAAATTAAATTGCAATGGAATTATTACCAGGATAGTCTGTCATGTATTGACCCTTGTGATGTTCTGAAAGCGTATGACTTTATTTTCACTCTGAAAATGTGTTAAAACATACTGCTGCCTTTTTCCCCACAGAATGGCACATACTTCATATCATGCACTTCAACTCTTATAAAGCCATATGAATAGCTTGTTTACCTGTTGCACGAGTCTCTTCATACAGCAGGTAACATCCCCAACAGATCTGCAACAATGTAGGAGACGATCACAACTCAAACGCACAGGATTATAAAAGAGCGAGCATGCATTCATCAGTATTACACACAGATATGCGTGTGTGCATTTTTAATTTATTCCATAATTGTGTGGGTATAATGGACATCCTGCAGTGATGAACTCAAGACTTGAATTACAAGTGACCCTTAAATAACAAATCGCCATTCCAAAGTCATAATTTTAGCCAGTCTAGGCAACAGTGCGTTAAAGAAAACATGAATCTGTCAGATAATTAATGCCCTCTAGTGGTAACTGTTAGTCGCAGCTAAAACTGCTCTAAAGCCCTTGTGGGTGTTAGGATGTAAATCAAGAGGCTGGTGAAGTTAACGGACACAGATAAATGTGGTGTGATATTGACACGAAATATCAAATTCCTGCATTATGTACACATGTATGTGTTGTACCTGAACTCGTTCATATTTTGGGCGGACGTGAACTGAACGTGCTGTATTACTGCCTGATGAACGTTACTGTGAACTCGTTCATTCTGGTGTCTGTGAACGGCACGTTCTCTCAGGTTAACTTCAATAGGGTGCCAGATTTCTATAGAGCCTTCCAGGCGAAATCTCGGCTAAAACACACCGAAACGGGTCTTAATATGTAGCGGAAAAACACCCAATCTGGCAACACCAACCACCAGTGTCGCACCGCCGCCCGCCGCATGTGTGACGCGTCATCAAAACAAAAAAAGGCATGGAGGCGACAGCAGCATGTTGCAAGGAGTATGATCATTTAAAAGAATTTTATGACAAGGTCTGTGAGAATGGGAGAAAAAAAAGAGAGTTTTACTATTCATGTAACTTGTTTGTTGAACCTGCCTGGTATATTTTTCCAGGATTCCAATATTCTGTTTTAGCATGAGGACAATGGAAAATTATTAAAATTGAAAAACGTTTGCACCTTAATGATTACTGTCCTGTTTAAAAAAGACCATTCAAGCAGCACGTTTAAAAAAAGCATTAAAGCAACAATGGGGAAATGCTGTCCCCTCAATGATAATGTCAACCCTGGTTGGATAAGGATTCAAAATTGGATATGAAGATGAAATCTGACGCATAGCTTCATTGTTAAAACTGATAAAATAATTGCTGTCTGTGATTCTATATGGGCTGTGGCAATAATTGTGAAAAATAATAGCTCGCAGCAACATATGGAAAAAAAGAACTATGAACTAGTTCATTTTTGGAACTTAGTGAACTTAGTTCAAAATTTTGAAGTTTGAACTATGAACTGAACTAGTTCATTTTAAAATTTGTGAATTGAACTTTGAACTAGTTCATGTAGAACGTGAACTTTCCCAACATGTGTATATATAGACACTACTAGTCAAAAATTGTAAAAGATTAAGGTTTAATGTTTTTGAAAGTCTCTAGGCTGCATTACTTTGATCAGGGATACAGTCAAAACAGTAAAATGTTAATACAATTTACAATATTATTATTTTTTTAAATCAAAAATTGGGGGTACGATTATAAAAAGACACCAAAAAAAGAAGAAATTAATACTATTATTTAGCAAAGGCACATTAAATTGGTCCAAAAAGACATTTCTGAAATAAATAAATATTACAGAAGTTCTATTTATAATAAATGCTGTCCTTTTGGACTTTATATTCTAAGATTCCTGAAAAAAAAAAGTTTCCACAAAAACATTGATAGCCGAATAAGCATAAGTGTTTCTTGAGACACAAATCATCTGAGAATGATTAGTGAAGGATCATGTGACACAGAAGACTGGAGTAATGATGATAAATTCAGGTTTGATCACAGGATATAAATTACACTTTACTATACAGTATATTCATATAGGAAACAGATATTTTATGTAAAACAATATTTCTGTTTTTACGCATTTTTGATCAAATAAATGCAGCCTTGGTGAGATAAAGAGACTAATTTCAAAAAACCTTAAAGTTTCCAAACTTTTGGCCGGAACTATATAAAAATTGAAAACATAATTTATATTATTATTACAATTATTACACTATTTTATATATGACACGTTTACAATAACAGACCAACACGTGCAGGTATGCTCAGAGGGACAACCAGACACGGCACCAGATGTCAATTATTAAACAAACACGATACTGTTCAGAGAGAGAGAGAGAGAGAGAGAGAGAGAGAGAGAGAGAGAGAGAGAGAGAGAGAGAGAGAGAGAGAGAGAGAGAGAGAGAGCCATTTCACACGTCTCACCTGAACATCAACACACTCCAGCTGGATATTTCCCACAGGATAGTTTTTCTTCCTGATGAGCTCTGAGCGTCGCTGATGGACACAGGTAAAATCACCAGCCTTTATCATTTATGCTTTCAGTCCAGATTAAACTCATGGAAACGTCTGTTCATCGTCACATCAGAACTCTGGGAAGGCTGGAAAGCATCCGAGAGCGTCGGTAGTTGCGTAAATCCATCTGTTTATAAAACACATAGTTTTGATAAGAGATCTGCTTTTGTTTGAGCAGGTCAAACAATTATGAAGAACATAACTGTGCATATTGCAAACCATCTAAATGTTGGGTAATACTTTACAATAATTAGTTAACATTAGCAATGAGCACTGCATTATTCCAGCATTTATTAACTTTATGAAAGTTGTCATTGATTGTTCACAGTGCATTAACTAATTAACGAGCGAAAACAAGAGCCTCAGTGAGGCTTGACCAGCATCTCCAGATCCCACCAACTAACAGCCTGAATGAAAGAGCTCCTCATCTGGGTCACCAGAGATCGCCTCACCTGATCACGGTCCACCATGTGCATTTCTGAGGGTTTATATCAGAGGCTTGTATTTCAGGACTGAATAATTCATGCGCTGAAGGTTTCTCCTCGAGCCGAGACTGACGCTGCAAATCTCTCTCAGGTGGAATATTACGATGTGTAGCAGCACCTAAACTTTTTGAGTCAAAATTTAATTAATGTTTGTAAAGATTTATTTTTTAAAGCAGTTAATACTTTGATTCATCAAGGATGCATTAAATATGTTTAAAAGTCACAGTAAAAGGCATTTATAATGTAACACTTTATTTTATTTTAAATAAATGCTGTTCTTCTGGAATTCTACTCATAAAAGAATCCTTAAAAAAAATGCATAATGGTTTCCACAATAACATGAACGTTTTTCAACATTATCAATTTAGAAATGTTTAGCACTTTGAGATTTTCTTTAAAATGTTAAGTACTTTATAAATTTAATGTATCATTATTATTGTTATTGTTATTATTATTAGATTAGTCAATGCATTAGCACACATTATCTAACAATGAGGAATATACAGTACAGGTCAAAAGTTTGGAAACATCAGTCTCTTCTGCTCAATCAAGCCTGCGTTTATTTGATAAAAAAAAAAAAAAAAGAAAATTGTAATATTGAGAAATATTATTACGATTTAAAATAATGTTTTTCTATGTGAATATAAAGTAAAGTGTAATTTATTCCTGTGATCAAAGCTGAATGTATCATACTCCAGTTTTCAGTGTCACGATTCTGATATAATTTCTTATTTTATGTTGAAAACAGTTTTTTTTTTTTTTGTTCTTTTATGCAAAAATTTGGGGTAAGATAAAAAAAATAATAGTAATAATATTTAGCAAAGGAACATTAAATTGATCCAAATAAGACAGTAAAAACATTTCTGAAAGGAATAAATATTACAAAAAAAAGTTTATTTTGAATAAATTATTTTCTCAGTGAATCCTGAAAAAAGTATCTCAGGTTCCAAAAAAATATTAAAGGACAACTCCGGCGAAATTTAAGTTTATCTCGATCATTATATAGCTGTTATATAAAGTCTATAGGGGAAAAAACGAACCGGATTGGTGCTTGCAACGGAGTTATTACAGTTAATGCCCAGAGAATGCCTTTGTACTCACAAAGATATAACGATCAAGATAAACTTAAAAATTCGCCGGAGTTGTCCTTTAAGCAGCACAACTGTTTCCAACATTGATAATATCAGAATGATTAGTGAAGGATCATGTGACACTGAAGACTGGAGTAATGATGATAAATTCAGCTTTGATCACAGGAATAAATTACACTTCACTATATATTCACATAGAATATACAGTGCCTTGCGAAAGTATTCGGCCCCCTTGAACTTTGTGACCTTTTGCCACATTTCAGGTTTCAAACAATGATATAAAACTTTATTTTTTTGTGAAGAATCAACAACAAGTGGGACACAATCATGAAGTGGAATTAAATTTATTGGATATTTCAAACTTTTTTAACAAATCAAAAACTGAAAAATTGGGCGTGCAAAATTATTCGTCCCCTTTACTTTCAGTGCAGCAAACTCTCTCCAGAAGTTCAGTGAGGATCTCTGAATGATCCAATGTTGACCTAAATGACTAATGATGATAAATAGAATCCACCTGTGTGTAATCAAGTCTATTAATGCACCTGCTCTGTGATAGTCTCAGAGGTCCGTTTAAAGCGCAGAGAGCATCATGAAGAACAAGGAACACACCAGGCAGGTCCGAGATACTGTTGTGGAGAAGTTTAAAGCCGGATTTGGATACAAAAGGTTTCCCAAGCTTTAAACATCCCAAGGAGCACTGTGCAAGCGATAATATTGAAATAGAAGGAGTATCAGACCACTGCAAATCTACCAAGACCTGGCCGTCCCTCTAAACTTTCAGTTCATACAAGGAGATGACTGATCAGAGATGCAGCCAAGAGGCCCATGATCCCTCTGGAGGACCTGAAGAGATCTACAGCTGAGGTGGGAAACTCTGTCCAAAGGACAACAATCAGTCGGATACTGCACAAATCTGGCCTTTATGAAAGAGTGGCAAGAAGAAAGCCATTTCTTAAAGATATCCATAAATAGTGTTGTTTAAAGTTTGCCACAAGCCACCTGGGAGACACACCAAACATGTGGAAGAAGGTGCTCTGGTCAGATGAAACCAAAATTGAACTTTTTGGCAACAATGCAAAACGTTATGTTTGGCGTAAAAGCAACACAGCTCATCACCCTAAACACACCATCCCCACTGTCAAACATGGTGGCGGCAGCATTATGGTGTGGGCCTGCTTTTCTTCAGCAGGGACGGGGAAGATGGTTAAAATTGATGGAAAGATGGATGGACCCAAATACAGGACCATTCTCCATTGTCCATTTGCACTTGACCAATACAGAATAGCACTTACTGATCACCACAGCAACGACCAAAAGCGCACACTCCTGGATCATATCTACGTCTCTCATCCGGATTTGTGCCTTCAGGCGGGTATGTTACATAGTTATCATAACTATCAGAATCCAGTGTTCTGTATATTGCGTACGTGAGTTTTTGTTGTAGATGGCTATTGCTGCGCGTTTAGCTAGAATACAAAACCAACCCATTGGGCCACTGAATCTGCATTAACGACAACAGCTGGGGCAACAGCCTTAGTCCTAATGGGTTGTTATCATAGCTATCAAAATCCAGTGTTCGGCACTTTGCGTACGTGAGTTTTTGTTGTAGATGTCTGTCTTTAAAAAAAAAAAAAAAAAAAAAAAAAAATTGTTGTGTATTGTCCTAATTAATTGAGATTTCTTACAGCTCTTACAGGTTTTTGGCCTTGTCTGTTCCGTTGCTTCTATTACTCTCCCCTTTTTTGTAAGTCGCTTTGGATAAAAGCGTCTGCTAAATGATTAAATGTAAATGTAAATTCTGGAAGAAAACCTGATGGAGTCTGCAAAAGACCTGAGACTGGGACGGAGATTTGTCTTCCAACAAGACAATGATCCAAAACATAAAGCAAAATCTACAATGGGATGGTTCAGAAATAAACATATCCAGGTGTTAGAATGGCCAAGGCAAAGTCCAGACCTGAATCCAACCGAGAATCTGTGGAAAGAACTGAAAACTGCTGTTCACAAACGCTCTCCATCCAACCTCACTGAGCTCCAGCTGTTCTGCAGGAGGAATGGGCAATAGTGTCAGTCTCTCGATGTGCAATACTGATAGAGACAAACCCCAAGCGACTTACAGCTGTAATCGCAGCAAAAGGTGGCGCTACAAAATATTAACTTAAGGGGGCCGAATATTTTTGCACGCCCAATTTTTCAGTTTTTGATTTGTTAAAAAAGTTTGAAATATCCAACAAATTTCATTCCACTTCCTGATTGTGTCCCACTTGTTGTTGATTCTTCCCCAAAAACTACAGTTTCACATCATTATGTTTGAAGCCTGAAATGTGGCAAAAGGTCGCAAAGTTCAAGGGGGCAGGATACTTTCACAAGGCACTGTAGTTCTTTTAAATTGTAGTAATATTTCCATATTTTTAATCAAATAAATGCAGCTTGGAGTAGTAGTATTTAAGTTTATTGCCATATCAGCATCACTGGCTATTTAATGGCAGGTACAGATTAAACATTTAACAACATACTTTCATAATTACAATATAATAAAAACAAGCATTGAAAAAAAGTACATGCACAGAAAGAGTACATTTTTTATAAAAGATTCTTTAAATGTACTTTAAGTATTCATAGGATACATAAATCTTTAAAAGTTTGTCCTGATAAAAAAACGCTCTCTCATAACACAAACAATTTGGCAGTCCAAACGCATATGTTTTACAGTGAAGTTGGTACTACTAAGCCCCACCGTCGTTTTTTTTTTTTATAGAAATAAAATTCAGTTAGAGAACAGACAGTACATTTAAAAACTGAAAGTGTCTGCTTAATAAAGCATCATCTGAACGAGAGTCGCAGCACAAACGCAGCAGGACTCAGCGAAGAGCTGACAGACAAGATGATCGCGGAAGATCGGGATATGTAAAAGCGCCTGTTTAAGGGGGTCTGTCATTGGTGCTAATTCAAAACCAAAACCAAAATGTCCACAGCCTCACAGAGCGCACATTTACGGATGCACTGTCATTCACGGTGTGCGCACTGGCGCGTTTTCATGCATACGGAAGCTTAACTTTCATAGGAATTCATTGAAAACACTCACTTTGCTCCTCTCTGTTATTTTTGCAGAGCGTGTGTGTGCATGTTACTTTCGGTTAGATAGAATTAGTGATTTAAAAGCCCAGTCGGTGATACCAGTATTACCAGTGTTGTCACACGTCGATTAACCGGTGGAAAAATGTCCTCACCGTCATATTCCTAAACTGACCCCAAACTTTTGAACATTAGTGTATTTTAAAATAAATCAGATTTTTATTTCTGATTTAGAAAGAAAGTGTATGTAAGATTGTGGCCAAAACTGGTCCTGCAATCACTTTCAAATGACTGTAGATCGGTGTATGCCCCTCCCTCTGACTCGAGGTTGCCAGATTGGCTGCAGGATTGGCAAGAACGTTTGTATCTGCAGCTGTGGTTATTAGATCAGATCTGACAACCCGGATGCCCAAACACTACTGACTTCGTGATTGGTCGATAGGTGGAGGGTGGAGTTTCAGGCCAAAACACAACATATCAACATCAACATCAGTTGAGGGCTGCAACAACAACTTTTAAATGACAATATCCTGGTCGGACTACTGTTGTCAGTGAAATTAACATGATTTCTTAATGTCTTGTGACATGTCAGGACCATTTTATGATTCATTGAAATAACGTTCTTACATACAGTCCCTTTAACCTTCCATCTGTCTCTTCCGTCCACCAGCCATTCCTCCGAACTTCCCCGAAGATCCACAGCAGGTTCATCCAAGGCCTCCTAACCTCCAAGAAACTCCCGATCCATCTGTACAGAGAGAGCCCACGGTCTTACCCAGCGTTCCAGCATACGACTCGGTCAGCATCCTCACCATCGGCCCAACAAACGACACCGACAGCATCCAGATGGGCCATAGATTGACCGACGGCGACAGCATCCAGACGGGCCATAGATTGACCGACGGCGACAGCATCCAGACGGGCCATAGATTGACCGACGGCGACAGCATCCAGACGGGCCATAGATTGACCGACGGCGACAGCATCCAGACGGGCCATAGATTGACCGACAGCATCCAAACGGGCCATAGATTGACCGACACCGACAGCATCCAGACGGGCCATAGATTGACCGACACCGACAGCATCCAGACGGGCCATAGATTGACCGACGGCGACAGCATCCAGACGGGCCATAGATTGACCGACGGCGACAGCATCCAGACGGGCCATAGATTGACTGACGGCGACAGCATCCAGACGGGCTATAGATTGACCGACGGCGACAGCATCCAAACGGCCCATCCCGCGTACGACACCGACAGCAACCAAACGGCCCATTTGGCATACGAGACCGACAGCAACCGAACCTTAAACCCAGCGTTTGACACTGACAGCACACACACACTCCACCCCATGTACACACTGGAGAGGGGGACCATGGAGGGACTCCCAGGGCCTCCTGGAGGTGACGGTCCAATCTCCAGCATCTCAATGAATCCACCTCCATACAGCCTATCGGATCCTAAAACAGCCTACTTCAAGTCCCCCTCACCGCTGATGAATTACCCCAACCAGCCCGTCATCGCCTGTCAACCGGGAGTCAATCCGCCGGCTTTCTACCAGCCCTCCTTCCTCCCGCCGTCCACCTACCCGTCCTACACTATAGTAAGATCATGGTTTCATCTCTAAACTCAAACCCCTGGTCTCACAGACAAGGCTTTAGCTAGTCCCAGAATAAAATGCACATTTTAGCAACTGAAAGCAACTTGCACTGAGATATCTTAAAATATGCCATTGTCTCAAAATGAACGGCAGTAATGCATTTTTCTAATACACGTGGACCCACTTTATATTAGGTGGCCTTAACTGCTATGTAATAAAACTTTAATTAATCATTTGATACAATGCACTTATTGTGTGCATACATGTTTTACATTGTACTTACATTTTGAAAAATACCTGCATGTAATTATGTCTGTAATTAATTTCTGTAGTTACATTTGTAATTAAACAGTTGGCACTTCGCTTACACCCAACTCTACCCTTAAACTGACCCACACCACCACACCTGTCCCTAACTTTACCCTTAAACTGACCCACACCACCACACCTGACCCTAACTCTACCCTTAAACTGACCCACACCACCACACCTGACCCTAACTCTACCCGTATTCATCCTCATATCAGCAAAGGTGTTTTGCAATACAATTTGAACACAGTAAGTACATTGTACTTGTACATTTTACTTAAGGACCCCTAATATAAAGTGGGGCTCTAAAGTCAATAGTATTATTCCACACACACATTTTTAAATATAAAAAATAAAAGGATTGCAATGTAAAAGATTAGTGCACATAAAGATTGGTTTATTGCACGTTACACCCAAAACACTTATTAAGAGCAAAAGTGGATTCAGACATGCCTTGGACAAGTGCACATGCGCTTTGGACCATGCGTTCAGTTCATTAAAATTGGGCCCTACATAAAACAAAAAAGCTGTTTTCGTGACCCAAATTTGGGTCAAATATGGACAAACCCAACCATTAGGTAAATAGGGCACTCGGACATTACTGTAATAAATGTTTTGTTAGTTAATGCATTAACTAATGAACTTATTTTTTCAATTGCTACCATTTTCTCTTTAACCTCTTAGGGTGCGTTCACACTTGTCATGTTTGGTTCGATAAAAACGAACCCTGGTGCGGTTGCTCGGTTAGTGCGGTTCATTTGAACATATGTGAACGCTGCCACCCGAACTCTGGTGCGCACCAAACAAGCGGACCGAGACCGCTAAAAAGATGGGTCTCGGTCCGCTTCCAAACGAACTCTGGTGCGGTTCGATTGATATATGAACGCAACACGGACCAAAGACATGTAAACGGACCAAAAACCGGACGTAATGTCACAAGATGCCACGCATAATGCAGCTGATTTGACGACGCGGAAAGATCGGTGTACGTTATCCAAAATGAGTAACTTTAACGTTAGAGGGCAAACGTAGAGCAACGAGGAAGAGCCTCATCAATATTTGGTCTGACGAGCATGTTTCGAAAATGCTAGAAAAAACACACAAAAAGCAAACCTGGCTCTTCTCATCAAAGTTCCTGTGTTGCCCATTATTAGCAGGTACAGACGACAGAACGGCCGTCTCTTTTGCACAACGGAGGAAATCCTGCTGCTGTTTTGAATGTTTTGAACATTTTATGAGCTCTTCATGAGTTCTCAGCGGGTAAAAATAATGCCACATGTACACGCATAAAATGATCGCGTTCAATCCAGCACACAGCGTTGTTTTGAATGTTGTGAACATTTCATGAGCTCTTCATGACTTCTCTGGTAAAAAATAATGCCATATGTACACGCATAAAATGCCCGCGCGTGTAATCCACACACAGCATTGTTTTGCATGTTCGGTAAACGAGCTCCTACGTCATATAAACCGACCAATCAGGTTGTGAGCGTCTCCCTGTGCCTTTGGTTCGGTAACTTTAGGTTCGCTGTTAAAAATGCCAGTGTGAACGCTAAGCGGACCAGGACTATTATGTTTGTTTTTGTTTTTTGGTCCGGACCAAACTAACCAAACGAACCGAACTACAAGTGTGAACGCACCCTTAAACACTAAATCGTTCTGGCACCCTTTCCGCCTGGATTTGGCCTACCCAAACTGAAAAGCTTCTCATACCCACATACAGTGGTCTAAAAACACAGTATAAATAAAGTGGACCAGATACAGTGGTCTAATTTGGTGTCATTTTACAGGAAATCCTTTAATGTTACATAAAACACTGCTAAAAGTGATAAACATTTAAGTTGTCTGAGCTGTAATAAACCCCCAAAAAAGAGGTGCTTTTTGATTTTTTGGTAAGAAATGTATTTTTGAAAGTGTGTAACTCTTAAGTATCCAGCAGACAGTTTTGGCTGTTTCTGTTTCCAGCATATGTGACATCAGTTCTGACTGGATCTCTTCCACATGGCAACCTACCCCAGTTTCTCTTGAAGCCAATAAGGAAGTGACTTAAACTGCAATTCATCGACTGGCCACTAGAGCGGCTCCAGAAAGGAGCAGACTCTCATTGAGTTCATGTTAAAATGCCCAACTTTACAGCAGAAAAAAACATGTTTACAGCCTGGTACAAATTGTGGTTTTGGTCTATACGGCTAATTTTGACCTTCATGACAACTGTGAGGGGGGTGAATTTTTATAACTCATTTGTTTACATTATATAAAGCCTTAAAGTTCTGCATAATTAAGGGCGTGGCCACTTTGAGTGACAGGTGGATAGCCAGTTATCCGCTGTCTGTTGGTCATCACGTCACCTCAGCTCCGCCCACATCCCACCACTTTGCCCATTGTAAGTTTTCCAGGGGTGGCCCGCTGACAAGATGGCAACGGCCAGCTAACATTTGTCTCGCTGATTTTCGTCATCCAAAACTGTTTATTTTGTTATCGTTTCGTTTTCGTCAGTGAAAAAAGGTTATCAAAAATTATGACAAATTATTCGTCAACAAAATGAACACTGGTTTATTACAGCTCAGACAACATATACGTAAATGTTTATCACTTTTAGCAGTGTTTTATGCGACAAATTTGCGCATTTAGAGACAACTGTATGTACTTTTCAATTTGGGAAGACCAAATCCAGGCCGAAATCTCCAAAAAAGGTCCCAGAGCTTAGGAGGTTAAACAAAATCTTTAAATTCAGGTTATTCTTGGTTATGAGTAAACCATAAAAAATATAACCCAAATAACTAAAGATTGCATTGTAGGACTGGAGCTTCCGGTATTGCTGTTTGGATCTAAACATCTAACACTTGATTTCCACTGTCATAATGTGTAAAGAACTTTGGGTGTACACAGGGGCGTTTCTAGGATTTTTATTTTAGGGGGGCTCAGCACCCAGTGAGGGTAGGTCTGTAGAAAAAATGGTAACACTATTTAGTTTAGGGTCCAAATTGCACTATTAACTAATAGCTTACAAACATGCATACCCAGAAGATATTGGCTGTTTATCATTACTTATAAAGCAAATATTAATACCTTACTGCATGGCCATACTGTACATGCAATTATCATACCCAATAATGTAGGCAGGTTTATAATAACCAAGACCCCAAATGTTAGGGGGTTCTAACATGGTCCCCTGAGAAAATTTTGATTTCTATGATCTACATATGAGCATTTTAAGATGTTCTGAAGGCCAAAAAATTTGATAACAATAGCTTGAAAACCATGTCACTGGGCAGTAAATTATTTGTCTTATCTCCACATCTCTCGTTTTCTCTGTTTTTATCTTAACCTGTCTCTTCATAACGCTGAGCTTTGACTGTTTTTTTCCGTTTTCGTCAGTGAATAAAGTGAACATATGGTTTACATATTAACATACTGATATTTATGTTTCATGAATAATTTTCTTAGACACGTTAATTTACTGTTTATCAAAGTTTTAAGTTTATTAAAATCACAGTATGAACATTCATTAGGCTACTAATCTTATGCCCAATACAGGCTGAAAAAGCTGATGTTTTATTAATTGACTGAATGTTACAAATAGAATTATATTAATTTACAATATATACACATTCATTTTTAAACTTACGCCTAATCTGATGAAAATGGCTTTGTTAATATTTTCTGTTCGTTAAGGCCTACATTATGAATCACATTGGCATATTTCCAGTTAAAAATGTCTGAAAATTAGACACAACAAGTTTATTCATTTGCCTAAATATTTTTTTCTTTTGATTAACATTTCTGACTTAAAGCAGAAGCTGTCAAATGTTTAATTTAGCTGCATTTATCTTACTTGACGTCGAGTTACGCTGCTAAAATTTGTGCTCAGCCTCAGCAGTTTCGGTGTGACCATAAAGCCCGCCTACTCTGATTTGATTGGTTTTAACAAATATTTTGACATTGACGAGCGGTGACAGACCAATGACGCTCAGATTTACACACACACACACACACACACACACACACACACACACACACACCTCTGCTTCTGACGTGCGCTGCGCTCTGCTCAGAGCCGCTGCGGATTAGAGAGACAGACTAAAAAACGGGACGAAGCCGAAGCCCAGTTTCATATGTTTTAAAGGTTAATCACATATTTTTTAGGGGGGCTGAGGCATAAGTTTAGGGGGGCTGAAGCCCCCCTAAAAAGGGCCTAGCGACGCCTATGGGTGTACAATACTTCATATGAAAGCGCTATATAAATGCCCCATTCATTCATTCATTCATTCATTCCAGTACATGAACGGGCCGATGGTAGAGGACCAGCCACCCCTGCCCAAAGACTACCTGGTTGAATCCCTGCTGGTGACCATCTTCTGCTGTCTCATGAGCGGCCTCATCGCAGTCATGTACTCGTATGAGGTGAGCGCCTGAAAGACAATGCATGAGTACAGACACAAACACAAATTTTAGGTATTAAATAATGAATAAAGTCATTAATCCTGACCTCTGACCTCTCTGCAGACGCGTGCAGCACTGACCAGGGGTGATATCCGTGAAGCAGAGAAAACGTCCCAGAAGGCCCGTCTGCTTGTCATGTTCAGTTTGATGTTCGGCATATTTGTTTTTGTGGCCTGGATTATTTATATAGTGATATTGTTCTGTGTATAGAAACCACTGAGAGATAAAACTGGTATTACGTACACTACCGTTCAAAAGTTTGGAGTTGGTAAGAATTATGTGATCAAAAATACAGTAAAAACTGAAATATTACAATTTAAAAGAACAGTTTTTCTAAGTGAATATATTGTAAAATGTAAATTATATTCAGTGATCAAAGCTAAATTTATCATCATTACTCCAGTCTTCAGTGTTACATGATCCTTCACTAATCATTATAATAGGATTAGCTCAAGAAAAGGGTTTGCTTCATATTTTTGTTGAAAACATGTTGCATTTTATTTTTCAGGATTCTCTTCAAGTTCAAAAGAACAGAATTTCTTTGAAATATAAATGCTTGTTACATTATAAACGTCACTTTTTTCTGAATAAAGTATGATTTTTTTTTATAACCATACTGCACCCAAGCTTTTAAACGGTAGTGTAACTGCTGAGAAGACACTAGTTTTACAGCATGGAGAAGACGTTTAAAGGTGGTACTTCTCATTCTTTACTATTATTCTAAAATGTGACCCTGGATCTCAAAACCAGTCATCAGGGCCATTTTTAGGCATAGGCAAACTTGGTGGTCGCCATCAATGGGGGCCGCAAATAAACGCATATCTGGCCCTAGATTAGTGTGTGTAAAGGGTGTCACGGCCACCCAAAAATTTTATTACAGCCCCCACTAGTTCCCCCACACTGGATCAGAGAACTGTGTGGGGGAACGAGTGAAAAAAAACAGGTACAGTAAAAAGTGCACAAATCTGTATTTTGTTAGGGCAGTATTTCACACTGTCAAATGGGCAGATCGCATTGCTCTGCGTGTATGTTAGAGTTTAAAGCTCCACTGTGTGATATTTTCCCTCATCTAGCGGTAAAAAGGTTATATGACCATCCAGTGAATAATTGTTTCTGTTCCTCTTAATTCTGATTTCGTTTTAACTCCTACGGTGGCCGATTTAGTCCAAGATTAACATGGCAATCCCCCTCTTCACATTCGACACGGTGCCATTGAGTGTTAAAAACGCAGAAGGCGAAGCTTGAATTTAAGGGTATGTCCCTCTTTGGCTACTGTACTTTCAAAATGGAGGGGCAAAATGGAACCCCTCACCCGTATGTATTTTCAATGGCATATATATTATAAACTTACGAGAATACTTTATTACTTGAAAAAAGTAAATATACATTAATGAGCACATATATTTTTGAAAGAGCTAAGTGTTTTTAGCTAAAAATAAGCTAAAAAAAAGTTACACAGAGTAGCTTTAAATATAATGCCGCACTCACTTCAGTAAGTGTGCGGTTATATTTTGAGTCTACAAGCTTTCTTCTATACCTCCAGAAAGGTTTTTGCAACAATGCATTGTTAAAGGATCAGTTTGTTTTGTTATTGTTCCATATAAAACTTTCTAACGGTCAATATAAAAATTGCATTATTTAAAGGGGAAGTTCAAGCATCAATGAGCAACAAAACCGCACTTAATCAGTATTTATTCTTATTATTTTCATGTGAAATGTATTAATAACATGTTATAATGATGTAGTTATGTCTGAGAACAATTTCTTAGCAGCTAGGGATTGCACAAATATCCATCTTATAGCCTTAGTTCTGGCAGGGCACGCTAGTCAAGATTGCATCAACTGACTGTGAGCTTATCGGGTCTACCTATAGGAATAAGATGTCTATCACAGCATACAGGTCCTTCAGTATTATCAGCTGCCATCATGTTTTTCTGGAGCTAATTACCCTCCTCCATTCACAGCTCCTCCACTCGTCAGTCAGGATTTGGCATCTGATTCTCCTTAAAACAGTCTAAATTCCCAAAATTAGGTTGTACATATTAATATTGGCATTAACCCTATGTGCAATACATCTTGTTGCTTCTGTTCTGTTTACCCTCGGGGCTTTATCACTGCTCTCCCTGCTCTTATCAATGCTAGGATGTGCATGGAGGTCTTGCCCAGAACATAACCACACCGCCAATCTAAACTTTATGCTAACTGTCTATCACTTAGATAATGTGTTATATAGGCTATACAGGCATCCGGCTACACAATGGTTTTTACTGGTATTAATGTATGTGTGCATTTGTTAAATAATCCCAGTAATTAAGGGCACCAATAAGGATTTCGTCTAGGGTGTCCGAACGGCTAGAAATAGCCAGTCGTAAGAGTCAGTGTTTTTGAAATTTATATTAATTTCACCTCAGCACTGAATAAATACGCTTTCCATTGATGTATGGTTTGTTATATTTGGCAACTATAAGATATAACTATTTGAAAATCTAAAATCTGAGTGTGCAAAAAAATCTAAATATTGAGAAAATCTCCTTCAAAGTTGTCCAAATGAAGTCCTTAGCAATGCATATTACTACTAATAATGCATTTTTATATATATATTTACAGTAGGAGATTTGCAATATATCTTCATGGAACATGATCTTTACTTAATATCCTAATGACTTTTGGCATAAAAGAAAAATCTATAATTTTCACCCATACAATGTATTACTATTGGCACAAATATACCTGTGAGGCTTATGACTGGTTTTGTGCTCCAGGGTCACAAATATGGAGAGTTAATAGTAATAATAATCAAATCATTAAAACTCACTCATTCTCCTATTAACAGCACAAAGCCTGTAAAGGAAAGATGTGCCTGTTGTGTGAGATCTGACTTAACTGTATCAGAGCATGTCATATTTTAGGAGGAAATCATTGATAGAGCTTAGAGCAGGGGTCTCCAACACGTCGCTCGCGAGCTACCAGTAGCTCGTGGCCTGATTGGAGGTAGCTCGCCAAGACGTACTTTGCATCTAATCAGAGTGAGCTAATTTAGACTGACTTACAATTATTATTTTTTACTTATGAACAAATGTAAATGTAAACATGCAAATGTAGAGTTGTCACAAGTACAGGTAGGCTACTTTAGTACTATGCAAGTAGCGAAATAAAAAAAAACAAAAAAACAAAAGACGATACCAGCATTTCTGTTGCCGGTAGTAGCCTACAGACTCCCGAATATATTTGGTACACGCATATTTCGTGTTAATTCAAGCGCAGGGCTCCAAACTGTAGCCGAATATATACTAGTGTCTGTGAATATTAAACTGCAAATTACTATTTAAATATTACTCCCGCAAATTCTGCGTCTCTGTGTGAATAACGGGCGCAGATGCGAGGGCGCGGCAGCGCGCGCCCACACACACTGAACGCATAAACTGTCACTTCATGAGAATTAAACGTTTCGTTTAAGAAAGCTGTCATATGAACACAGACACTCAAAGGTCTTCACGGCAACCCATCAAAATAAAAGTTTAGTTCAACGTGAAGTTTAACATGGAGAAATTCACAGGCTGCTATTGCAGCCCATACAGTAGATTTAACTACACCTCTATGTAATAATAATACGTCTCTACTAATAATAATAATTATGGCTAGATGGTTCCTTATTTTTCACTTGATATTTTATGTATAAACAATGATTACTTTTTAAACAGCATACAGTCTTTAAATGTTTATATATGATTTACTTATATCGCTGAATAATTATCATTGTAATATAATAATAAACGTATTGCATTTAATTGATTTTTTAAAAAAAAGTTAAATAAAAATAAATAAATAAAAAAGCATTTTGCTGTGGTACCAAAATTGGTACTTAGTAGCGTAAAATGTTTATGGTATTGGTGCAGACTACTGGAACTTACTATACTCTTTCAGGTGTAAAACTGTTTGGGTTGTTGTTAATATGAGAATTATGATGCATTATTTAAGAGTTTTAAGTATTGTAGAACATGAGTAGCTCTCGGTGACTTTCATTTTTAAAAAGTAGCTCTCAAATAAAAAAAGGTTGGAGACCCCTGGCTTAGAGATTATGTAATTTCTTCATAGAATCGGCACTTCCTGTCACCGGTAATTAACCTTGTGTCTTTGTTGACTTTATTGCGTGATACCATCATCTATAATTGCTAACAAACAGAATTATGTGCACAGTGATTATATCAATATATTTAATAAGCACTATTGTGTGAAATGTATTGAATTTATTCCCAATTTAAAAAAAAGCTATTTGTGTGTTTAAATGATCAGTGATGACCTTGAAAAGAAGATATAAATATCAATAAAATGACTTTTATTAC
This sequence comes from Pseudorasbora parva, assembly GCF_024679245.1. NCBI lineage: Eukaryota > Metazoa > Chordata > Actinopteri > Cypriniformes > Gobionidae > Pseudorasbora > Pseudorasbora parva. Next base: position 43,309,039 of record NC_090184.1, read on the forward strand.
ATTGTTAAGCCTGATTCTCTCGGCATGGTTTGGAGAGCCTGCATTAAACACAACAAAGAGCAAAAGAGAGCTGGAAAAACCGGAAGTGATCAAGAGAGGGTGTCACTGCAGACGAGAGAGACTTATTAAAACCTTCTTGGCTTATATGGGTTCATGAATTCAGTTTTGGCTATTATACATAAACCACAATGATTTACAATCAAAATTAAAGAACAAAAACATCAATACAATAAATACAGCACATATCTAATTAACGTCACAATATCTAAATAATGTTTTGTAGCACTTTGGCACTAAAAATATAAATAAATAAATAAATAAATAAGCATGAAAAAAGCTATGAAGCCAAACACTACACCAAGAAAGGTCTGAAATTAATTTGAAATAAATACATCAATAGGCATCATATAAAACAGGTTGTGCAGTCAGTGGGTTCATGATGGCATAAATCAATCAAGTATGGTTTGAATCAACACTCAGAAACTAAATAAATAAACATAATTGTGATTATTATAATTACATCAGTCAGAATAATTTGAGCATGGCGCTGCTATTATAGAGCAAAACTCATTTAAATCAGTAGATGAGACTTAGGGTGTGTTCACACTTGAAGTACGGTTCGCTTGGACTGAAAAAACCCCAAAATAAATTCAGTTCTGGTCCGCTTCGTGTTCAAATTGGCATCATAACCGAACCTAAAGGCATAGGGACACGTTCACAACCCGATTGATCGGCTTTTATGATGCATATTTCACATCGAAACTTACCGAACATCCAAAACAATGCTATGTTCTAGGCTTAATGCGCTTGCATTTATCTATACACACACACACACACTTTTCATTTGTAAAAATAAATAAATCACATTTTAAATAGCAAATAACAATTTTAACCAGAATAATCGCAGTTAGATCTTTTCTCCAAATCGTGCAAGTCTAATTCACCCTTTGCTGGAGTTTGATTGACAGGCGATCTGACCCAACATAATCCGCCATTTTTGTCCGACAAAGCAGTCAAGAGAGTTCGTAGATTAACATCGGTGGACTTGAACTTGAAAAACGGTGTACTGACGTCTTTCCGCGGTTGAAACAACATTCCTTCTGAAGTTCATTCATGTTTATTTGATACTATACATTTAACTAGGAGGAAGAGATGATCAGTTCACGAGCCGATTGAACTGAGGCGTTATAGTGACCTGTCACCACGCATTTAAGAGCCACAATATGGTATTTATTGTTTACATTTCTTTACAAAAATTACACAATTTCAGAATTGAGATTTTGTTTCATACTAAAAGTAACCTGCTCTGTCCTGTCTGTCAGTGCGTTGTCATTATCTTTGCTCTGTGATGTGTTTTTCACTGTAAGAAGAACGTGCGAGCATGTGTGTGTGTGTGGGGGGGGGGGGGGGGGGGCAGCTTGTCAGACATAGTAACAGTAACTAAAGGGGGCGGGTCTTTGCAAACAGTCAATTCACACTTATTCAAATGAAGCGCAATAATGGAGCAGCGGCACAAGGGCCCGTTTGGAAGCGGAGCTAGACCCATTTTTTCAGTGATCTCGGTTCGCTTGTTTGGTTCAGATGGCAGCGTTCACACTAAGGGCGTTTTCACACCTGAAAGTCCGCAACAAGGTCCGAACCAAAGTTCGTGTTTGGACATTTGGATCGTTTTGGTTTGCTTTCACATTGCAGTTATGTCAGCACACCAAAGAACTTTACATGAGGCACTGGCGTCCTGTCTCCATCATCTATGTGGGCTGCATCTTAACATTGATTGGTTTGTTAGCGGACGTGTCAAACAATGCATTTTATTTTATAGTTATGTTTAAATATTATAATGTTATTTTTAAATTTCCTCTAGGCTATATTGATTATGAAACATGCACAGATGTACATGTCAAAGGGTCAGAAATAATTTTGACCACTTCATTAGGATTTGTTTTGTAGAAAGCTTTGTATTTTGTATCTTAATTTTAATGAATGTTTCATCATTTGCCTGAATTTAATAAATAAGCTTTAATAAATAATATAGCAGACATCCCGTGACGGAGCGATCATTTGCGTTGCACATGAACTGGAGCGGTCTCATAAATAAACCGAAACTCAGCATACAGGCTACTTCTCACAGACATTAGAAATATATATATATCAAGCAGGCACGCTGTTCACGCGAGCTGACATGACTACATAAGCGGTTCTGTTTAAAATGCTGCGGCTCCATCACTGTGTGTGCTGTGAGTTTAATCTGTGTTTTTTCACTAATCCTACACCAGAACTTCCAGTAAATGGTCTGAAAGTCCAAACTATACAGAAAATGCTTTCACACAAGAAACGAACCGAACCTTTGTTCTGTTTGGTCCGGACCGAGACGGTTTCACACCTGTAATTTTGGTTCGTACCAAACTGAAAAGTCAGAAAATCCGGACCAAACAAGGTAGGTGTGAAAGCACCCTAATTCAAATGTAATGCGCCAACAGATCTACGGCACCAGGCAGTTTGAATCAAATTAACATGCCAAGTGTGAACACACCCTTAAAAGAACAATGGAATGTGGCAAGAGCACTTTTCAAAATAATAATAGTTACAATAAAATTGCACACATATCTGGGCAAAGCTGAGCCTTAAAATGGAGTTACCGTCTAATTAAAAGAGATTAAAAAATACTTAAGTGGCACTTTTCTGAGCAGCTATTAGTGTCAGCTTCTTCATGCATTAAAAAACAAGTTTTGCCAGAGAAGATTTTAAGGCTAGAGATCAACATTCATATTCTGGACAGTGCATGGAATATTTCATTTGACGTTGTTTACATCGGTCTGTATGAGACACGGTTAAGGCTGCGTTTAATCTAGGCGTTATATGAATCTCTCTCACTAAACAGTGCAAATATGTTAGTGCTTAGACGGTGTAGATTAACATTCAATATTAAGTGAATATTTAATATCAGTGGTCAACTTAAGGAGAACCTGAATAATGATCATTAACTGTGTATTAAAGGCAGAAAAGACATTCTGACAGTTTCTAGTGCAGAAGACAGGCACATACAAGCATGTGCTCGTAATGAGTGATTGTTCCAGGCATTTGTGAATGAACTATCAGTTTTTTACTGGCGAATATTTGTGTGATTTAATGTTAGTCTGAAAATTAAAAAGAATTATATGTTCTATGAATTATAATGCTTTGGTATTAACATCATTTAATAATTCGTAAGGGTTTGAGGTTCGGTATTAAAAAAGAAGAATGGATTATAATATTACTGTGATGCCCTGATTTCCACTCAACGTCTGGCTTATCCAAAACTGTCAGAGACATTGAGAACATCTTAAATATTCAAATCGAACAGAAACAAAAGCCCCCGACATGCATGTAAACACACAATGCTTTCCGGTAAATAAACCCACACATGGGTCGATCTCACAAGCGTCCGTGATTCTGTTTGGGTGTTGAAGCTGGAAACTGTGTGTCAGGACGTGGAAGAGTGTGTGTTTTTCTCGCCTCTTTAACTCAACAGCTCCAGATATGTAACAGGCACCTTCCCCTTCTGGTTTCCTCGCTCTCCGATCAGCCAATCAGAGTCCATTCCAGGCACTGTGTACACTGTGATGAGCTGATCGTCCAATCAGAGGATGGAGAAAAACATTTAATCAGTTCAGAGTCTTATGCTGCCTTCACGTGCTATGGCAAATTTCGTAAATCCCACTTCAGAAATTGTGATTACGACCTTGTTGCAATCAAGTGCTTTGTTGTAGGAATTAACAGGAATCATGGTGGACACACGATTTATTCTTCACTATTTATTGGAAAAATTAGCCTAGAAATCTAGACGCACCCTAGCGGCAGCAAATCTAATTTGCAGCTAGTGTCGTCTAGCAACTCTCAATAGACTTACGAGCTGTAAAAACCAAACTCTGGTCAGGCCAATCACATCGTGTATAGAGTCGGTGGGAGGGATTAACAAAGACAGCAGAGTTGCGTGCTACTTGTTAACAAAGAAGCTGGCGAACGGCGGTCTTTCGAATCAGCTTTGGCCGCGACTCTGGAAGGCTTGGAGTTAAGCTTTTCTTTGAGAAAAGAACAAAGAACGGCACTGTAGTCAATCTTAAAGGGGGGGTGAAACACTCAGTTTCAGTCAATCTTAAAGGGGGGGTGAAACACTCAGTTTCAGTCAATCTCATGTCAATCTTGAGTATCTATAGAGTAGTATTGTATCCTTCATTTCTCCGAAAAGTCTTTAGTTTTATTCTATTTATAAAAGAAATATAGGCTGTACCGAGTCTTTCCGGAAAAAAACGAGCGCCTGGAGGCGTATCATGTGGGCGGAGCTAAAGAATGACGAATGCGCACAAAGTGGTGACGTCCTCAAGCGTGGAGAAACTCATGGCTATCGAATGTCAGCTAATAGATATATGATCTAGAATCAAATTCCGAGGCTGAAATAAATTGAACAGGAGAAACAACAACAGCAGGACGTCCGTCTCTGTGGTATGGACTGTATTTAGTGGCCTGTCAACATTTGTGTGTGTTTACTCGCAGTTTATGAGGACATGATTCGGTTTATGGACTATTGTATGCGACTAAACCTTAGCAGTAGCAAGCAAAACGGTTTTGCACGTCAGACTAGTGTAACGTTATACACAAAACAACAATGGAGTAACCGTTAGCGCATTTGAATGACGAAGCACGCGATCGTGTGGTTTACTGATGTTTACTCACGCGACGATAGCCAACAGCACAGGCATTTGAAGCAGTTTTACTCACCGACTGCTTCCAAAGCAGGACCGAACCTTTATCGCTGGGACCGCTCCGTCAAAAACACACTTCTTCGGTATGATTTGGTGAAGTCCTGTGACAGCAGTGGCGTGTAAATCCACTTTGAGACGCGACTGAAGCGATGTTGTGAAGCTTCCCGTCATTTCTGCGTTCAAATCGGTTCAAATGCAGCGCTGCCTTCCCGGAATGCTGTGCTGAAGCGTTGAAGTCGCTCGACGTCACCCATAGGAATAAAGTGGAGCACGGCGCGGACTATAGCGTCATAAGTGTTCACGGACGACTGGATTTGCACCTGAGAGAGCGTTTATGGGCGTGCATTTCCTCTCTCGCTCTAGTCGCGCGCGCGCAACCTACCGGGAGAAGAGCCCGTACGGCCCATACAAGGACCTTCCGCTCTGTTCACGTCAAGCCGACCCATACTCGAAAAAAACTCTCTGAAACTTGTGAGAAACCGGAAGGAGTATTTTTGACACAGAAATACTCCATCAAACGTCCAACATTAGTTTTTGAAACTTTGTCTATGTTTAGGATGGGAATCCAAGTCTTTAACAGTGGAAAAAGCTCAGTATGTATGAAACAGCATTTCACCCCCCCTTTAAGAAAGAAAGATGTGTTTGGAGTTTTGCCGACCGGATACTTTGAAAGTTTAATTATCAACTAGCTTCGCTTCACCTTCTTCGCTGCTCTGGTTGGTTGTAGCACTATCCTATTGCATACAGAGGGAGTTTGAAGGATAATCATTTATCCGCCCCTCGGATTGAGCACTGCCAAATCAATGGTGAGTTCCCAAACCCAACATTTTAATGTGGATCTGGCTTGTCAGGCTATAGGAAAATCTTATTAAAACCAAAATTGTATGTAGCGTCACATGCACTGACATTTACCTTGTTTATATGGTTGTCATATTTATCTAATCCAGCCTTTCTCAAACTTTTTTCAGTCAGGGCACCTTTCAAAAGTGCATACAATTTCAAGGCACCCCAGTTTAAAATATAATTTAAAAACACTGCATAACCCAAATTTAAATGCAAATGTCCTGTTTACAGGGTTGCCAACTTTTAAGTTCAGGTTGGAGTGAGATTTTTTGGGGGCCGGGGGGGGGGGGGGGGGATGCTTTTGATCTTGATTCAGTATCAGTTTATATCTAGTATATATACTGTACATAATAATATGTTTGTTTTAGCACTAGTTTAAAGATTTCTTGGGTCAAATTATATGTGCCATTCCTTAATATTCACTTGTGAGTGCTTATATAAGTATCATTATTCATTAAAAAGATTAGGATGCAAGTTATTTAAGTTTTGAAATTTCACATTTAAAGAAATCTAGTGTTTGATCATCATATCTAAATATTTATTAGAATGCAAAGACTGCAATATATTTTTGAGCAACTAGATTAGATACATGTATATTTATTAAAGAGCCATAAGGCACCTAATGGCATTACAAATAAACATTAATATTTTTTAGCCACAAAATGACTCTAATTTGCCTCTTTGAATTGGAATTCTCTATTTTAATATTAATTACTACACTAATTGTAATATAAATTTTAGAAGAAATACAAATATTAGAAGAAAAATATTTTAAGTGGTCATTTATTGAAAATAATTGTTGCACAAATAGTATTTAGTACCAAAAGATCTCCTCAAAATATTCAATAAATATAATTTAATGAGTATGAGTGTGACCTATTAGTAAGGAATACCTGAGGTCTAAATACAAGAATAACATTAATGTTAACAATGTTGAATCTCTATCACTCTCCATAATAAAACGATCCTGTAAATATGGCTGACTTAATAATCAATAAACAAAAACACTATGCTGTACTGTTTACCAAAACTTGCAGCAAACATCTATATGGTGAAACTGTTGTGTATCCGCTTAAGCCATTTTAATTCATTGGCACAGCGCTAAAAGTATTGAGCGCTCATGGGCCACGTGACCAGCGCGCGCCGCAGGGAGACGAGAGCCTGCAACTCCGCTTTTCAACGCCTCTGGCTTTAACATTATGCCACATTAGCGCCAAAACGCTATTTATTGTTTGAATTTCATTAAAACACATTAAAAAAAATTAAAGCTTATAGCTTTGTTTAATATCAAAAGCAGGTTTGGCAATTTGGCGTGAGATTGAGTTGGGCGGAGTGAGAGCGTGAGACAGAGCCTGAAAGCGTGAGAATCACGCCAGATGCGTGAGAGTTGGCAACCCTGTGTTTATTTAGACAGTAATGAACAGAGTATAATCCGCTAATATGTTTAACCCTTTCACACATAAATTTAAAACATTCTGGCTGACCTGACCCCCCAGCGTGAGTTTTCAAAGCGACCGTTATTAATGTGTCACTTTATGGTTTCCATGGTGACGCGTCATTGCTTGCCACGTGACACACACCGCAGCAACAACAGAGAATGAATGATGATCTGCTTTTATGTCATTTTTCCTTTTTTATTCAAAATATTCACAAATTTTTTTAGATATGGCCTGAAATATCTGATATTCCGATTGTCAAATATATACAAGTGGCAGTGTTTTATCGTTTAAACAACTATATAATGATCGCGTTAGTTGAGCTGTATGCACGATGGGCGCCGCCATCGCCGCCACAGGGGCAGTTCAGAAAATCGGATCTGTTAGATTTAAGTTACAAGACGTGAATTCATCCACTTCTCCCAAAATACATAAAAGTAAGTAGCAGGTGAACTGGCAGAAGAATAGAGTAAACTTTAAAGTTACTTACACAATGTGTATCTGATATGAATAAAACTAATTATAATGGAAATTATCATTATTGCCTCTTCATTTTTCATCATTGTGTATTTTACAAACTCTAAATGTATTGTTTTTTAGTACGTATTAGGGATGCACGATATTATCGGCACGACATCGGAATCGGCCGATAAACGCTTAAAATATAAAAATCGGCATCGGCCGATATGAAAACATTATGTCGATATGCCTTGCCGATATGATAACGTGTTGATATGCGCCTGCAATAACTCACGTGTGCAAGGAGTGCTACAGCCATGAGACCATGTCAGCACTGCGGTCATTCTTCAAGTGAAAACAAGAAAATACATTGCATGTACAGTGTTTTATATTGACTCTTTTTAAATGCTGCCTTGAATTTCTGAATGCACGTACAGAAGGACGTGACCGTCAGCAGCAGATTTGCCACGTTTTCACAACAAAACTAGCCCAAAACAAGCCCAATCGCGTCTCCCCACTCTCTAGCGCGTGCGGCAGCCTCCACAGCAGCAGAAGCTCCTCCAGGTCCTAGTGCCTGCCCCAGCCCGCTGTATATTTATACATGTAGTGGGGGCGCTGTTGTTACAGTAATACAATGAAAAGTAGAATACATAAATAAATTGAAGTTACTTCTTGTTCTGAATAAACAAATCAGTAATGATGTCATAAATCACAAGCATGACACTTGTAAATTAAATACTTTTATATACAGTGTATTAATCTGTAATAAATCTTTACGAAATGGATGATGAAAAATAATCCAAGGAGCTCTACAATAATTGTAGAGTTGAAAGACAGCATCAATGGATGTCATGCCACCCCCACTTCATGTGCACAAACGTTAAATCCAAAAATACAATATTTAGGTTACAGCTGCATCTGGGGTGAAAAATTACTGACTTTATTATTGTTATTTTCAGAGCTTTTAATATACTCGTATCATAAAAAGAACTTTATTAACATTTATTTATCTTCAACAAGAATCCTTTTAGTAAGGATACCTCAGAAATCTGAAACCAGAATGAAAAAAAAAAAGTTCTTGCTCAAAATGGTGTTGTTTCCATACAAAGGGAAAAAATAAACATATATCGGCATCGGCCAAAATGAGCTGAAAAATATCGGCATATCGGATATCGGCAAAAATCCAATATCGTGCATCCCTAGTACGTATATGTTTGAAACCTACAATAAACATTATGTGGCTGAAAACACTGAAAAGTTGTGATATATGACAGCTCTGAGCGCGCCTGTCTCTGGCTCAGTGCAAGCCAATGCGAAAGCACATTTGAATGAACGTGATGCACTGACCGTTCTAATCACATGCGTGTATGTGTGATCATACGTGCGAAAGAGTCAAAAAGAAGAAGAATGTATTTATGTAAATTCAAATATATTCTATATATGAAATTTCAGATTATTATTATTATTATTTATTTTTAGCCAACGTAATTTTTTGGCGGCACCCCTGACACAGTCACGGGGCACCCCAGTGTGCCGCGGCACCCACTTTGAGAAAGGCTGATCTAATCTGTATTTATCCAGTCCGCTTTCTGTCGATTCTGTAATTTCGGTCAAATGCAGGCTATTCTTGCAGTGTACAACATACAATGTGCTTTAAATAATTATTTGTATATGTAAATATGCAAGACCAGACAAGTTAATGACCAGACAAGACGATCTAGCTGTTTTTAGGGGAAAAACTAATAAATCATACCTTTCACAACAGTAGTTCTCCCCTCCCACCATATTTTAAGTTTATGGCACGCCCATCTCGGGAATTTTGGTATCAAAATTATTTCCGAACTTCCCAGGGGTAAACACGGCATCAGTTTTTACGCACGATTTACGATAATTCTGATAGCACGTGAAGGCAGCATTAATTTTTTTTAACTAAACAGTGCTGAGCGATTAAGTGAAAATTCTAATATGCAACAATATCCATACGTCTGTTTTTTACCTCGTCAGCCTGCAGCGAGAGCTCACTGGAATCTCCAGCATCGTAGGCATACAGGACTTTGGCCTTGCGTGTGCCGCTGGCGGGCGGCTGCACTTCTTCAATCTGAAGAGCGTCCGTGTCTGGAGATGGAGAGTTTAGTGGCAGGAAGGCAGATGGGTCTGTGGGGCTGCCGACACCGTGGGAATTCACCTCCAATGAGTCGGGGCATCTTCTAAAAGAGAGAAGATTTATGAAGGAGATGCATTGAGTGAGGGCTCTGCTGACTCGTGTGTCCACTAACAAGAAGACAAACTCAAAACTCACATGTCTCCACTGGAACTGCCAGCAGACAAGTGGGAAAAGTAAAACGGCTGTTTAGAATAATGTCTATAATATCATATAATGAAGTTAATAAAGTCTATAATATCATATAAAGAATTACTAGGATATTGGCTGTTTATTAGCACTTATTAATGCCTTTAATAGTTTCATTTTGGAAGAATTATTCCAATGATTGGATTAAATGTGAGGTATGCCCACCTGCCCAGCTCTCTCTGCAGCTCCTGCATGTATTTGTGGCACTGTTTGTAATAGACCGTCTGCGCTTCCACAAACTCACACAGGCAGCGCAGATGATTCACCTGCGCAGACACAAAAGACATCAACCTCTTTAAAACCCTCAGCATGCTGTGCAAACATAGACTGCACTTCAATTGTTTGCATGAGGATAATTACAATAAAAAGCCTTTTGAACTACGAGTTAACATCACTGAGTGATGCTTTGATATTCTTTGAGTTTCAAAGTGTGCATGTTTTGAGGGGTTATATAGAAAGCCTTAAAGCCAATCCTGGCAATGAGGGTTAACCGTTTAAAGTGGCTTGTTTACTTAACGTTAAACTATTCAACCACACACTTCTGTTTAGGTGTGTGTAGAGTTGGGTATCATTCATATTTTTGTGATTCTAATTCTTATTTATTCCAGTTTAATTAAGTATTTTTTACTTATTTTTGCAAAACATGTCTATGAAAATGTCTATGGTTTGAACAAAAATACCACAGCAAAAACAATTAACTAATATACATTTTTAAAAATATATTAAAGAAAAGCAAGCAGTCAGTAATAAAACAAGAACAAATAAACAAAGCAATAGCACAAATACAACTCAGCTAAGTTTTTCAGGCATGTCCAGTATTTAGGTACAGAAATTGAACTCAAATGTAAAATAACACTCCATAGCCATAACTTTCTACTGTAAATAATATATAGACCTAATAAAGTTACAAAAGTTGTTCAGTAAAGAACCGTGTTTTTCTCTTTTCTTTTGTTCTTTGACTAACGTTATTGACTCGGAAAGCAGCAGGATTATCAGGCTGCCGTCACTTTAAGGCTGAATGCACGGATCCAATATACTGTAACACATGCGTTTTCTTTCTCAAATGTTTATGTTCACTAAAGACAAACCTGTCTTCAGACGCACAAGTGCTGAATTGAGTTATCGTTCACTTCTTCTAGCGCTTGAATGGTTTAAAAATCACATTAAAATGCACACACTATATTTTGAATAGACTAACGTGTGTGCTGCTGATGCCCTCCACAAGCAGTCTGGTGACCTCAGCCTGTCTGTCAAACTCTGTCTGAGCAACACGCAGTTCATGCTCCGCCTGCAGAGAGAGAGAGAGAGAGAGAGAGAGAGAGAGAGAGAGAGAGAGAGAGAGAGAGAGAGAGAGAGAGAGAGAGAGAGAGAGAGAGAGAGAGAGAGAGAGAGAGAGAGAGAGAGAGAGAGACATTGCATAAGTAACATTTGCATTTAAACTCTGATCTGATGAAATCATAAAAAGTTCACAAGGAAAAAACAATGCATTGTTTTGCACAATTTCTGCATGTGTGACTATTTTTAATATTAAATTCTCATTTTCTCAATTTTGTTTTTCAAAAAAAATGTTTTGCCAGTTATGGAAATAATCTCACAATGTGAAACTTTTTAAAAGTCTTCACTATTAAAACGATGCAAAATATTTATTTTATATTAAAATATATAATGCATAATATTTCATTTCTTATTTTGAAATATGACCTGACATTTCATCATGAAATTCAGTCAAATTTAAATTCAAACTAACTTAATACACTTAAGAATGCACATAAGCATGTACAAAGTGACCTGTGATGACGAATGAATGACAACCAAACCAGAAGACAGCAACAAAAAATTATGACAGAATTCATATAAACATCAATGCATATATATATAAACATGGTGATGTCACACTTACTTTATCAAGCTCCTCATGCCAGAGCTGATCAGAGGAGAAAAAAAATGCAGATAGTATAATTCTGAACGCTGAGCAACTATAAACGTGTAATAAAACTTTCCAATTAGGAAATGCATTAGAATATGTGATTAGTTTGGTTATAGTGGTGAACATGAGGTTGCTCTTTAACTGTACTGTACATAAAAAAGACCAATGTAGATTTGTATCATGGTAAAATAATTACAAATAATCCCAATCTCTGGATGTACAGAATTAGTGCCTTTGACAAAATGTCAGGAAAATGAATGACAGATTGTGGGCCCTATTTTACCAATCTGAGCATATGGTCTGAAGCACATGGCACAGGTTCACTTAGGGCATGTCCGAATCCACTTTTGCTAGTTTGACGACAGAAAAAAAGCGATGTGCCCTCCAGGCGCATTCGCTATTTGCAAGTGGAAAGACTAAAGAGAAATCCTTTTATTTTTAATATTTAAAATTGTGCGTGTGCTACTCTGTGTGTGTAATAAGCAGTGTGTATGTACATTGTGAATTATTAGTAAAACACCCTTTAAATAACAAAAATATTGCCCCATTGACTTTAGAGCAGGTTTGTGTTAGTCAATTGCTCAGTCGTTTACAGTTCCTCAAAATTGCAACACATCAACAATGCTCCTGAACTAGTGTTGTCACGATACCACATTTTTGACTTCGATACGATACCAGACTAAAATACCTCGATTCCGATACTAAATCGATACCACAGTAAAAAACAAACAAAAAACAGGTAATATGAATAATATGACAACAGAACTTATTCATTGTTTAATTTTTTTACTAAATATTCACTTGGCCAGCATGTTCCTGCCCTGGTTTTTGACCATTCCCTTCTTTTATTGCTATAATAACTGCATGCCAGTGTGAAGATCTTTACAGAGATCATCATTATCACTCGTTATCATTCACTAACCTTTCACTTCTCAACAGGTTGGGATGACCAAAATCTTATTTTATGATACGAGTAATTGAATATTTTTTAAACGTAATCTTATAATTATAATATAGATTTTTAATAGTGCTTTATTTTTCAGCTTCATTAGGTCTATTTAACAGTAGCAAGTCAAGAAAGAAATTAAATAATCAAATATAAAACTGCTTACTTAGTCTCCACTCTATACTTTAACTATACACTGATTCTTAATAAATATATTTTAGTTATTTAGCCAAGCATGTTGTGGTTTTCTATTTTTCATTGTTGGCTTAAGACCTGCAGTGATCTAATTACCTCAGCTATATATGTTTACTAAAGACATATCCGATTGTGTTAACCTGAATACTCGCCAGAGCGTGGATTTTTACATATGTTTGACCATTCAAACCCAAATAATAATTCGCGAAAGAACTGAATGGCGATCACAATCGCATGTTTGTTGTCTGAACAGCGTGTGCGCGCGCTTCAGGTCAGAGTCCGGCAGCGCGAGCACGTCCCGCGCCCTGCTTTTTCTTCTCATGCGCGCATATTTCTGTTCCTTTCTCTGTCATGCGCTGCGGGTATATATTTAACTCTTCTACTACTTCCAATGTTTAGTTAACAGTGGAAGCAGAGCTCTGCACACACGTCCTGACACCTGCTGTCACACATCCATCCACGCACATTAATACAGCTCATATTAGCGCTATCCTTCTTAAAGTACCGGTACTAATAAAAGTCCATATCGTACCGTTTGTAATAGCAGGGTATCGCAATAGTTTTCTAGTACCGGTATATCGTGCAACACTATCCTGAACACACCTGGTTTAGACCAGACGCCCATGGGCAAACACTAGTGCATTTGCTATTTAAATAACGTGGCGCTGGACGTAAAAATGAGAACTGCGTCAGGCTGAAACTAGTCAAAAAAGACTTGTGTCGTGCCTGGAGTCGCATTGCACCAAGTGAATGATAGGGCCCTGTGTTTCTATACTGTAAATGTAATAGAGTATGTGCATATATGTGTGTGTGTGGAGGTGGACGTCTCAGACAGTGAAGATCGCAGGATGTTCTTACCGCAGATGCACTGGCAGACAGCACATAATTACGTGGTCTAGTCTCTTGAAAGTCTGGAGCAGCCTAAAACAGACAGCAACACACTTTGATGAACACCTCATTCCAAAACACACTCATCAAACCCATAATGCAGCAGATATTTTAAGTAAGAGGCTGACTGGCACCATTGAACTATGGGAAGATAACTGCCGTGCATTGTGAGAAGCTTCTAAATATCATGCTTCAGAACAACAGATACAAAGATCAGAATATTGTGTTCAAATCTAGATGATATTTAACTGATCTTTAAAGAATATGAGAATGAAAGTATCTGATCTCTGATCTTGCTGAATGGTAAAATGCTGAATGGTAAAAAAAATAAGTGTTCTCTATAAGTTCTGTTGCATTAATGAATCCCAAAACAATTAGAGTGGGTATATATGTTATGATATGATGGAAGAAATGATTACAATCACTGAAAAAAATTAAGCTTGTTGCAATGCATTTTGAAAATATTGACTTTAATGTTTACTCAGATGCATGTAATTCCATCATATCATTCAAAAGAAGATCTTATGTAGCTCCTGGCAAGCGTGCTGCATGAAAAATGAGGAACAAAACTGAAAAGCCATTCAAAAATGTTAAAAAGGCATTAAAAGCGTAATGAGGAAATTCCCTGCAATACTCACTTCTCCCTCACACTGTGAAGGTTAAAACAGAGACACACGGTTAGTGCTTGTAGTGTCAACAGGGGAGGGGAAAAAAACGCTAAATATTCACAACAAACACGAGGCAATAAGGAAGGGGAATGAGAGGGATGGGAATCGAGAACAGGTTCTTATTAAGAACTAATTACATCTAAGATGCAAGTCTTCGAGATTAACAAAGCTGTAAATGCACCTTTCTGTGATGGAAATGCAGAGGAAAGACATCTTTTGGGGTTTTTTTACAGACGTGGAGCATGTTTTTCTTCATGAATTATAATGTTTATTTCTGATTTGGCATGAGCGCTCTGTTGAGTTCATCATTTGACAAAACTTGAGGTCAGTAAATGATAAAGAGAATTAATTAATTAATGATAAAGGACACTCATCTTAATCACGACCAGATTTAGATTCTCTTAAGTATCCAAGCTGACAGAGCGTGTTAAAGTATAAAATACTGTAATTTTCTTCTATTAAAGGGGTCATGAACAGCGTTGTTTTTTTGTTTTATGTTGTTTCCTGGGGTTAACTTAAACCATTAGAATGCTTTTTACATCAAAAATTGTCATCATTTTGAAATAAAAGGCATTTTTCCTACCCTGATTTTAGCCTTCTGCTCAGAACTGCTCTTTCCATTTGAAAAAAAATATTATTTTCTCTTTCAGCACGTTTTTAAGATTACAGTTAACTAATCTTATTACACGGCTCTGTGAAATACTGGATTCTGATTGGTCAATCGCGCATTCCAGCGGTATATTATTTCCAGATAACACCCGCTCATCCGGGGAATACGAGTTATCTTGACCGGTACTACTTCTATGCTTAACGCTGGCGCCATCTTGTGGCTTAAACAGCCGTGGGTTACAATGGAAGACTTCAAGGCAGGTTTCCTTTATAACGTTTTTAATATAGATCTTTTTCTTACACACACGCATCGATTGGAATCAGAAGGCTCTATTAACCCATCGGAGTCGTGTGGAGCACGTTATTTGACGGACAGCTGCATTTTTTATGGACTTCAAACACAACTACAACTACTGCTGGGATTAACGTTAGCCTGGACTTTTTAAATATAACTCCGATTGTATTTGTCTGACAGAAGAATGTCCTATACACCTACGATAACTTGAGGGTGAGTAAATCATAGGCTTGGTTTCATTTTTGGGTGAACTAACCCTTTCAGCGTTCATTTTCAACATTTAGCAGCAATAGATAAAGGCTTAAAGCAGGTTGGAACTGTTTTCCTTCGCGGAAGCTTTGTGTAAGAGCTAATAAAATATTTAATCTCGAGACAATATTTTGTGTCTAATAATTATTTATTTGAGAGTAGTAGCCGTGTAATAAGCGGGATAATGTACACCCAGCCGCTTTTTAATCGCAGAATAAACCCCTTCAGAGTGATGCAAGACCCCTCCGCGATCACTCTGTCGGTGTTTATTCTGCGATAACAACCGCCTGGGTGAACATTATCCCTTACGTGAAAAGTGTTGAATTATATTTAGATCTATGGCATTATACTGAGATCTAGGCATGAAAGGTTACAGATATGATCATTATAGGCGATCACAGACACATGTTGAGCGCATGAAAGCAGGATCTCTTCATAGCAACTCAGTTTCTGTACACTAACAAATGCTTTCATCTTCACTGACAGTTTAAACGTGATATAGTTAATAGATTTGTTAAATAAATCGTGAGTCACTGATAAACTCTCGCTGTTTGATTGACAGCTCCAGCGATTGCAAGGGAGCTTTCTTTGATCGATTTTCTTTATAGAATTGAATCGCCGTTAAATAACTTATTTATTGTATTTATACCTTATGTATAACTTATTTAAATAACTTGATTATTTTCATCCTAAAAGAAATAATGCAAGTTGACGTTTAGCCACTGCTTTAATTTACTGACACACAGATAAAGAACATCTGACTACATGAATCATTAGGCCTACATTTCAGATCAGGCTAGGGGTGTTCGATTCCAGGTTTTTTGGAGTCGACTCCGATTCCCGACTCCAAGGAGTCTTTACATCACTTTACTTTACATCAAAACTACTATTGTTACCCACTTAAATTATTCCCCCTGACACAAAGTCCTAAAATCCTCTTATTAAAACCTCACACGTTTAGAGTGGCCGTCCAAATTAGTCCAATTTAGCGAAGACTTTGAGGCTATCAACGTTTCTGTATCTATTGCCAATGCATAATTTTCCATTAGAAAAGTCCCGAAAAAAGCTGTTGTCGAGTAATGGCGCTAAACGCACATGATCTTTGTCTTAGAGTGCGTTCACACTTGTCATGTTTGGTTCAATTAAAACGAACCCTGTGCGATTGCTCATTTAGTGCGGTTCATTTGAACATATGTGAACGCTGCCATCCGAACCCTGGTGCGCACCAAACAAGCGGACCGAGAGCGCTAAAAAGATGGGTCTCGGTCCGCTTCCAAACGAACTCTGGTGCGGTTCGATTGATATATGAACGCAACACGGACCAAAGACATGTAAACGAACCAAAAACCGGACGTAATGTCACAAGATGCGACGCATAGTCAGCTGATTTGACGACGCGGAAAGATCGGTGTATCGAAAATGAATAACGTTAACGTTAGAGGGCAAACGTAGAGCAACGAGGAAGTGCCTCATCAATATTGTAATGTGGTAATCAGTGACGGTTTTAATGATAATTAAATTTGAAACAATATTACTAACCATCAGTACATTTCATCACCAAATCGTTCCATCCCTACTCTAGAATAGCCTTCCTGATAATGTTTAGGGCTCAGACTCACTCCCCCAGTTTAAATCTGGATTAAAGATGTATCGCTTTAGCCAAGAATTCTCATAATGCATCTCATATCCTTAATACTCTAGATGAAATGCACATGAGTATCTTTTGCTTGAAATGTTATGAACAGCAGCACAAATTATTTTCCTTTTTTTTTTTACCTCGGGATGCCATTATCATTCAGCGAACTGCTCATTTAGTTCAGTTCAATATTAAAATTTGACTGTTAACCAGAAATGATAAATACCCTATGATTCCTATCCCTTGAAAAATGAGGAGAGAATGAGATAAATAGGTCTTACAGCCGCTCTGGCCTCGGCTGCTTTGGCCTTCTTGAGTCGAGCTTTACAGGCGTCAAGATCCAAGCGCCGATTCTCCAGGAGTCGCCGCTCTTTCTGTAAAGTCAAGAACATTTGTTCAAGCAGAATCGTGCTAATTAAAGGGGTACTTCAGCACTGGGAAGATGAATCTGTATTTAAACTGGGTCAGAAATGTTGTACAAATGTGAAATTATTTTTGAATTGGGTGCTTTCAAAAGACAGAAAATGTATTTTTGTCTCATGGGGATGAAGGACAACAATTCCCAGAATGCTTCGCTGCCCTACGAGGCCACTCCCAAAGCCACCGCTACTGAATCTCTGATCACTTTCCCACCAAATAACAATATGTTTATTTTCATAAAATCAGTTCAGTTAGAGAACAGACACTAAAATTAAAAAACGTAATGTGTGTTCAATATAATGTGATTTAGCCGCTGAGGAAGTGTCAGAGCACAAACGCTGCAGGAGTCAGATTACATTCACCGTGATGACTGAGCTGAATGAGCTCTCACCTTCACAGCGCGTGTTTAGTCTGGAGCATTTTCAGTTCATGCATTTGGCAGCTTAACTTTTAATAGGAATAAATTTGAGAATTTAAGACACTTACTTTGCTCCACACCGCTCCGCTAACATGAATGTACGCAGCTGCCTGAGCTGAGTCCTGTGAGTGTCATCCCATCCTCATGTGCGGGTTAAAAACACGTGTATATATCTCCCTCTGCTGGCTGTAGTCTTTAGCCTCCGGCCAAAAATTCCCCCGATGATGCAAATTGACGATATTTGCGTCATCGGAGGAATTTTTCCAGAAATAAAATGCATAAATCTCGTCACTCTTGTCACACAAGCACAATCATTCGAATATACTCCAGGGGTTTCTGATACAAAGCCATATGCTAATCGCTGAAGGAACCCTTTAACATAAATACCATCTCTCAAATCTATGAGTCAAACTCACAGAAATGGTCCTCCAGTCTCCCTCCAGAAAGTTGCGCAGAGGTGTGAGGAAGCTAATGGATGAGGTCTGCAGGAAGTCTCTCTCCGCGCCGCCCAGCCTCCTCTGGCAGTCGCCCACTTTGATCAGGGTGCTTCCTACACAGCCAAAGCACAGATGAGTCACGGTGTGGGCAGATTCAGAGCTCGACTCAAAATGACTTTCCCACACAAATAAATAAAGAGCATTAGGAATAGTTGTCAGATTTGTCCTGAGTGCAGACCATCTACTGAATTGCAATCAATGCAGAGTTTGTTAGTTAGTTTTTTTAACGACATGCCAGCCTTTGTGGCTAATTTCATGCTGTGAAAATAATCAGAATTGTCCCAACACAGAGACTAAGTTTGTTCATGGTGTACAGATCCCACTATGTTTGTTTATAAAAATAAAATAAAATAAATAAATATAAATATATATATATATTTGTAATTTTTCATTAAAGGGGGGGTGAAATGCTGTTTCATGCATACTGAGCTTTTTACACTGTTAAAGACTTGGATTCCCATCCTAAACATAGACAAAGTTTCAAAAACTAAGTTGGATGTTTGATGGAGTATTTCTGTGTCAAAAATACTCCTTCCGGTTTCTCACAAGTTTCAGAGTTTTTTCCGACTATGAGTCGGCTTGACGTTAATAAGAGCGGAAGGTCCTTGTATGGGCCGTACTGGCACTTCTCCCGGAAGGGTGTGCGCGCGCGTGACTAGAGCGAGAGAGGAAATGCACGCCCATAAACACTCTCTCAGCTGCTGATCCACTCATCCGTGCAACACTTCTGTCGCGCCGCGCTCCACTTTATTGCTATGGGTGACGTCAAGCGGCTTTAACGTGTCCGCACAGCAGTCCGGGAAGGCAGCGCTGCATTTGAACCGATTTGAATGCAGAAATGACGAGAAGCGTCACAACATCGCTTCAGTCGCGTCGCAAAAGTGGATCTCCACGGTCACTGCTGTCACAGGACTTCACCAAATCAACAATGTTACCAAAGAAGTGTGTTTTTGACGGAGCGGTCCCAGCGATAAAGGTTCGGTCCTGCTTTGGAAGCAGGCGGTGAGTAAAACTGCTTCAAATGTCTGTTGTTGGCTATCGTCGCGTGAGTAAACATCAGTAAACAACACGATCGTGTATAACAGGGCTATTCAAATCTTACCCTGGAGGGCCAATGCGGTGCAGAGTTTAGCTCCAACCCTAATCAAACACACCTGAACTTGCTAATCAATGTCTTCAAGATCATTAGAAAATCACAGGTGGGTGTGTTTGATCAGGGTTGGAGCTAAACTCTGCACCGCATTGGCCCTCCAGGGTAAGATTTGAATAGCCCTGGTGTATAACGTTAGTTAATTTATCAATGGAGCATGTGATGTATGGTGTGTGTTTAAATACATTTGTTTAGCTGACTAATATGTCAGTTTGTTTATTGTAAAACCACCCAAACATAAACCCTAGTGGACGTTCTCACAAAGCGTGCTTCTTTATTCAAATGCTCTACTACATTGTTTTTTTTATACACTCTGACGTACAAAAGCGCTTTGCTTGCTACTGCTAAGGTTTAGTCGCATACAATAGTCCATAAACCAAATCATGTCCTCATAAACCACAAGTAAACCCACAGAAATGTTGACAGGCCACTAAATACAGTCCATACCACAGAGACAGACGTCCTGCTGCTGCTGCTTCTCCTGTTCAATTTATTTCAGCCTCCGAATCTGATTCTGGATCGTATCTGTATTAGTTGAATCTGATTGATAGCCATGGTTTATTTGGGGTAACGTTTTCTTTTCCACGCTTGACGATTTCAGCTTTCAGACGCTCTCGTGCAGTAGCTGCGTGCTCGTGATTCTTTTTTAAGTTTTAAGTTTTTTCTTTCTTAAGTTTTTACTGTCGCCTTTGGCTTGGCTTGCTCAGTTGGGGACACTAAAAATATGATTAAAGTTATTCAACTTATTATACAAATAAAATGTATTAATTAGGTCTTATTTAATTCTATAAACTATAATACTGATCTGCCAACATTGTCGCTATATGATAAATTAAAATAAGCTGATAACATCACTGTTTTCTCCAGTACGACTGTACAGCCAAATCTAATTTTGTCGCAATATTGTCCTGTTTGACACTGTGAAGCTGCTTTGACACAATCGTGATTGTAAAAGCGCTATATAAATAAAGTTGATTGATTGATTGATTGATTAAATTTTTTTGTGCCTTTTAGTTATATTTGTGTAAATTTAAGTGTCATTATTGCAACAAACAGACACTTCAAACAACAACAACAAAAATTCTAACAAATTTATAATGTTTAAATCAATATATTCACAAAATTGTATATTATATTATATATATATAAAGTTGTGATAGCCACATCCAGAAAATCAGCCCTCTGCCGGATATATTTGGTCAAAAGTTTCTAAAACTGCATATTCCTAAAGATTTTCTTCTAACCAGCAGAATTCTGCCTCTTGCACCTAGATCAATATCCAGAAACACCTCGTATTTAATTTAGATCATCATTAAAGTATTTATTCAGAAAGAAAAAAATCTATGTAATATGCAAGCTAATGGTGTAGTTGAGTAATTTTGTAGCAAACAGATAAAATGATACCACGAAAAGATCTAACCCCCCGAAACGAGGCATAAATGTATAGTTGTAAAGTGAATAAGAAAAACATGTTAGATCTTTTTGTACAGTTTTTATACAAATCGCTCCATAAATATGGACCGTATGGCAGGAAATGAGGACCATACGGCGGTTAAGACAGACGCTTTATACATAACGGTCATCAGTTAACATTAGTTTACATTATTATATAGGATTGTGAGCAGAACCAGAAAATATGACCATATCACACCAGTCCTCAGGTCTTTACACTGGCTTCCAGTTACATTTAGGATCGATTTTAAAGTACTATTACTTGTTTATAAATCACTCAATGAGCTAGGACCCCAATACATCGCAGATATGCTGATTAAATACAAACCCAACAGATCACTCAGATCAGCAGGATCAAGTCAGTTAGAAATACCAAGAGTTCACTCAAAGCAAGGAAAGTCTGCTTTTAGCTATTATGCCAGCCGTAGTTGGAACCAGCTTCCTGAACAGATCAGATGTGCTCCAACAGTAGCCACATTCAAATCCAGACTCAAAACACATCTGTTTAGCTGTGCGTTTACTGAATGAGCTCTGAGCACTGTATGTCCGACTGATTGCACCCTATCTTATCTCTTTATTCTTTTTATAATTATTTTAGTTTACCTTTGTTCTTATCTTTGGTTATTGTTTATTTTATATGTTCTTTTGAGTTGAATATGACGAGTGAAAACTGGGTTTGATGGAAATAGTAAGTTTGACAATAAGGTTTGAGTATGTGTAAATCTGTGGAGGGTATGATGAGCGAGTAAGGGTTTTAACAAGAAGGTTTCTGAGTAAAAATCAGGGAATAGTGATTAAAATGGATGTTATGAACGTGTTTGAGAAAGAAATGAATGAGAGGTGTTCTAATTAAGATGGTACATGTATGTAGGCTGTAAACTGAAGAATGTTTATTTTTATATCAGATCATTATTGTGGATCTGACCATTTTATTATTATTTTTTTTTATTTTTATTTTTTTTATTATTATTATTTTAATTACTATATCTTTACGACTGTTTTAACTATGCTTGTTTTTAATTCTTTATTCGTCCATATGGTATTCTTTTTTTTCTCATGCATTTGTTACCACTATTTTAATTAATTTCTATGTAAAGCACTTTGAATTGCCATTGGGTATGAAATGTGCTATACAAATAAACTTGCCTTGCCTTGCCTTGCCTACATTAACTAATAATGAACTGCACTTATAAAGCATTTATTTATCTTTGTTAAGTATAAATAAATAATAAATAAATAAATATTTCAACATTTACTAATGCATTATTAAAATCTTGTTAACATTAGTTAATGCACTGTGAACTAACATGAACAAACCATGAAAAGCTGGATTTTTATTAACTAATATTAACAAAGATGAACAAATATAGTAACAAATGTACTGCTCATGGTTAGTTAACATATTAACTAATGTTAACTAATAACAATTATTCTAAAGTGTTGCCATTTGCGCTGCTCTTGGTAGATTGTGTTAGTCATTATGGAAATAATCCATCATATTTTTGTAAATTGCACGTCGTCAGTAGATCATGCGCTGAACTTTCCACTCCCATCAGTGCCTTTTAGGAACTGCGCTCTCATTCTAATTTGCCCTGTTTTGTAAATCTGGCCCTTGATGTGGATGCAAAATGGAGATTGGAAGGAATTGTCACAGCTGGTTGAG
The DNA here is from genome assembly GCF_024679245.1 of Pseudorasbora parva. Classification (NCBI taxonomy): domain Eukaryota; kingdom Metazoa; phylum Chordata; class Actinopteri; order Cypriniformes; family Gobionidae; genus Pseudorasbora; species Pseudorasbora parva. Next base: position 43,331,879 of record NC_090184.1, read on the forward strand.
AGAGGGACGTTCACAAACACACATTAGTCAGAGCAGCTGTTCGGCCCACTGGATCAATAATCAATACTGAACGCCTCTACATCGACAGCACACTGTGGTTTTAACTGCAAATCAAATTGGCTAATCTAATCTTGTTTTAACCTCAAAATAAAGCTTTGAAAAAGCTCAGTGAAACCAATCAAATGCAATTCAATGAGTATCATGTGACTTTGTACAGATGGTCAGATGTGGATCATCCCAAATCCTGCTGGAGGACATTTTGGACAACTTTTAAATGTAATGGTTTTAAACCTGTATGTGAAAATGATAGCGTGCTTTCTTGCTTTAAGCAACCTAATAATGGCCTACAGCAAATCCAGTCAAAAGATTCATCCATTCATTTTACAAATAGACAAGGTTTTTTTATACTCTAGATCGGCTGCATTGGTCCTGTACTTATAGAGATAAGCCGTGTATTTCCACTCACACTACAGCCCACCCTAAAGCATGTGGTCAGTCACGGGACGTTAATGAGCCATTTAAAACCACTAAGTGCACTTTAGTTGGAGAACAGACAAACAAGAACGGCACTGTTCCCTCTCTACTGAATGGATCTATTAGATAGGAGAAGTGCCAACCAAACACAGCATTTATCATATGGATATAAACAAAACAAAAACACCTAAAAAATGTTTTTAAAACATATTGATTCACTTATTAATGGCTATTTACTAGTATATCCATATTTAATGTAGTTGAGTCTAAATTATTTGTATAGTGTTTTTGACAAGTGCTTTTGTCTCTTTATATCAAGTTGGATATTTTATTTTACAATCTTTTACCATGGATTTCTTCAATCAATCAACTTTATTTATATCGCGCTTTTACAATGCCGATTGTTTCAAAGCAGCTTCACGGTGTTAAAGCCGCACTTGGCTATTTTTGCTCTCGGGGTCCCCCTACAGTTTGGAAAAAATAATGTCCTCAACTACTATCCGTAAGAGCTGTCATCCTACAACAGGGGATGCCATCGCGTGTGCATTTGTTGACATGACAACCCTGATAGCCCTGAACTAGTGATGCGCGGGTCGTCTCATAACCCACGGACCCCGTATGTCTATTTAATGGTCGCTGGTGCGGGGCGGGTTGTAAAAATATATACAGTGGTGCGGTGCGGGCCAAATAACTTCATAAAAGTGGCGCCGCGGGTTGGTGCAGCACTAGTTCCCCTGAACACTGCAAGAGGAGTTGGTTCTTCTGGCGTCGCGTGTGAAATGTCTTCATCCCAGGTAACGTTACAGTCAGTGGCTTATGTTTCAGCATGTCATATGACATTATCATGGGTTTTATTTTTTTCAAACGCCAAATAATCACGATGCTCACGTTTACAAGCCAGCGTCATTATAGTAGTCTATTGGTTAGCGTTTTACAGAATCTATATGATACTTCAGTTCAATGTTTGAGTGGTCGGTAATCACCATAACAAGCAGGACAGCATCGGTCGGGCACACCTCCTTCAGCTCACGCCAACGAGCAAACACTGGTCACATGGTGATCCTCGTCCTGCCTTTAATCACATCACTTTTTCATTTCCTCTTATTGCTTTCCTCCAACAAAACCTTTTCTTTCTTATTTGTCTCTGCTGCTTCGGACATGACTATATTATCCGACGAACAAAGTTGGGCTCGCACGTCCGAATGTAAGGAAGTGTGTGTGTTGGTGGAAGTGACGTATATGCCGTAAAGCAGTCGAATTTTGTAGTTCTTTTTAGTCTCGGGTTACTACCCGAAACCCGAAGTTTAAAAGTACGATTAAAAACGATACAGACCCCATCAGGCTATGGCAGACGTGTCATTCAAACTATTGTAAGTCGATGTATCATCACAAGAGTCTTGAAAATATATTATGAAGGTTGAAAAGTTACCTAGTGCTGCTTTAAACAAGACAATATTGCAACAAAATTTTATTTGGCTAGATTGATTTGGATAGTTTATAGAATTAAATATGACCTAATTAATTAATTGTATTTGTATATTTAGTTGAATAACTTGGATCATAATTTTACTGTCCCCAACTGAGCAAGCCAAGCCAAAGGCGACAATTCGTGGAAAGATTCATTCATACCAGGGCCGTACCCCCCGGATTTTCTAAATACCGAGGTCCAAATATGAATTTTGAAAGGTTTGAAAAAAAAACATTTCCCTCCTTTACATATGCATTTTAAGACATAAGAAAATCAAAGAATCAGCTAACTGTAGCTTTAAAACCATGTCAGTGTGTGCAGTATAAATTATTTTAAGAAGACAGATTTTTATAAATGAGAATCTGGTTGAATGTTGCAAAAAAAAATTGACTCCAAATTAGAAAATCTGTTTTGTTGTTAAATTGAGCCACAGACAACATATGTGTGACTCCGCCTTTGAAAACCTAGCTAAAGTTAATTTTTGTGATTTACATTATGTAAAGAACATTATTTGAACATATAACCTTGATATATTTAATGTTGAATGAGTAAGATCATGTCAAAGATAGAAATCAATGAGAAAATATAACCAATGAGAGAAATCAAAATTTGATGCTCCTAATCTCAATATTAGATTATGAGACTTTAGCCTGGATTTCACAGACAAGAATCACATTATGTGTAGCAATTAGGAATATATTGTAGGCTAATGCTTTTTCTATTCTGAGCACAGTGGGCTACCTGCTCTTTCTGTCTCATCGCCATCATCTTCTCTCTTACTTTTCTCCCTCCTTCTCTTGCCCTGTATCTTTTCAAAGCTGAGCTTTGTTTGTTTGTTTTTGAAGCAGTCTTTTCATTTTCGTCTGTATCGGTAAAAACAAATGTAAATTTTCTGAAGGCTTCCAAGAAAACCAGGTCAAGAAAACGTTATTAGTTTGCATCCCTGATTATTAAGCGCTCTTGCGGTGTTGTGATGTCAAACATCAGTCGTTGTTCGAAGCGCCGGTTGGTGGTTGTGGCATTTGTCCCGCCTTTCCTCCACTGTGATTGGACATTGATGTTCACCCAAAGTTGAACCGTGGGCGCTCAACGCGTAAAAATGGACAAAACCTGCCAGCAGTTGGCGCTATTGAAAAGTGCGGCGCATCCATTGGAAACAATTGAAAACATACGTCGGGCGAGGCGAGAACACCTGTTTGTACATGCCACCTTAATAAGCTATTAGTTTGCAACTTCTATTATCTACACCTCGGAGAATTACCGAGGTCCAGACCTCGGGGACCTCAATGGTGGGTACGGCCCTGATTCATAGTGACATGAATTTTGCCCCAAATTATTATTCATGTATTTTTATGGTGCACATAACCTTTGGTTGCGCTTCATATCTACTGAAAGTTATAAACGCAAAATCTCTGTGGAATAAGAAAGCTGGCCAGGAAATGACATCAGACACTGCTGTGACCTTTATTGAAGACTGCGACGGGGAACATTGAGAAAGACCATGCATGGAGATTTATTGGTTTGGCTGTTTCCACACAGCCTGCAGGAAAAAACCAGAGACGGCGAAATCAATTATCAACTCAATCCCACTGAAAAACTTCAACATCACAGACTGTGCCATTTAATTATTCCAGCACTTAAAGAGCGCGCCTATTGTGTTTTCAAATTACATCTACAAGCAGCTTTAGAATTACAAACACTACCTTATGTTAATGAATTAAGTTAAGAGCAACCAAAATCAATGTATTTGTCCTCGTCCCAGCGGTGTTCAACTTATTTTACTCTTCCAGACAAAATAAATCAAGCATTTACTTGGCAGCCAAAACTGCACATGAACAACCCAACACTGAGGTGTGCAAAGATTCAACTTAAGCTAATTAAAGGCACAATATGTACGATTTTTGGATTAAAATATACAAAACCCACTAGAACAGTGTTATATATTTTGTTGACTAACTTGTTGTGTACTTACATTATCCCAATGTTTCCAAGAATGTTTAAATCCAGAGAAATAAGCAGTTTTAACCAGGACACTGACCGTGTCCGTACATCGCCTATCAATAAAATCATCCCCGCGTTAACCGAGAGTTCCGGTTTTATTTTGTAGAAACCATAGAAATACCAAATATGCTAATATATAATGTGTTTTATTAGGCAGGTGAGCAACTGTTTGACTCGCGGTCAAAAATGGTCTTTAGTGGTGGCTGACAGACATGGTCATCCACACACAGTAAAAAGTACCCTACCCGCACAATCTGCGAACCCAATTCTGACAATAAATGCAAAATAAATGTGCGGAACAAGAGGCAACATTTTTTTGAGAGCAATTTACATCCAGAGGTAATTCAAGTAATAAAAAAAATGTCCAAATGCACATGCAAAATGGATTTAGTCTTCCAACCTTTTTACTAGGGGTGTAACGATTCACCGACTACATCGATGTATCGATTTATATTCCTATGATCCAACTACATCGATCTGTGCTCGGCAAGTTGGCCTTCCAGACGACATATATCGATTTAATATCGCTTTAAAAGGTAATCAATCGATAATAGGAAATAACGCGTTTGATTTAAGCGCGTCAGACTTTATGTGGATGTTTTTTCTTAGCCCTTAGTAACACAGTCTGCCTATATGTGACGTCAGCCGCACGCGCCAGCAGCAGCGAGCGCAAAGAAAACAAAACATAGCGCGGACAGGATTTATCACGACAGCGGAGGAAAGAGCAGAAGCCAACAAGCGAGAAATGACCTAGCCACCATTGCGGTCCAGTGTGTGGAAACACTTTAGTAAAGACGGAGCTGTTGTAAATAAGTCTCTCGCTGTTTGTAGTAGTAGCAGGTTTAGCCACTGCTCATTCAACCTGAAGAAATGTTGGTTGCACTTTATTTTTGATATTAATATTATATTTGTATTATTTTTATGTTGAAAAACAATAGAAAAAGTAGAAGGTAAACCTACTGTTAATTAAACCTGAAGAGGTGTTAGTTTCACTTTATTTTTGATATTAATATTGTAACATTTTTATTTTGAAAAACGAGCAGCAGTAGCAGTAGGCTATGTTGGTTGCACTTTCTGAACTATTTGAAAATGAGCAGAAAAGGGTAACTTCCTGTTAATTCAACCTAAACTGTTGGTTGCACTTGTGAACACATTTGCCATTAATTGGTTACTTGTTTGTTTATAGCCATAATTAATTGATAAAAGAAACAACAGGAATCTAGGAAACTTCACCTGCACTTATATTTCAGTCGCACTGATTAAAATTTTTGGCTAAAAAGTTACTGAATTGATTTCAAGTCACTGAATCGTTTAGGATCGTATAGTTCAAAATGAACCAATATCGTCCTTGAATTGTATCGACAACCTCAAATCGTGATTCGAATCGTTGTTAAAACGAATTGTTACACCACTACTTTTTACCATTGTGTCAGTTCAGTTGATTTTGATTAATGTGTGAATGTGTGTGTGTGTGTGTGTTTGTGTGTGTGTAAGAGTTAAGACAGTGCTTGGTTTGAAGACAAAAGACTTGTTCGACTTCATCAAGCGATGAGCAGACCGATCGGCGGCTGACTTGAAACAGTGCGTGCCGGTTAGAAATTTTGTCCGACTTGAGGCAGCGGCGACGGCACGTGACGTGACGTACATCACCAAAGTACCGCAAGAGCGATTCGAGACCAGCCGGCTGATGCAGATTCTCAAGAGTGGTTGCTTTTAGCCCCGCCCTGCTTCATACTACAGTAACGTTAATAAATCTTTAATACATAAGCTCATCCAAGAATATGATTTCTGCCCGAGTCACATCAGATTCTTTTCCGTAGATGTAGGGCTCTACATAACGCCCATTTTGGGCGCATTTACGCCTAAAAACTACTGCGTGCGACTGTGAAAAAATATTTAGGCGCACGGGTGCGAGTGACCCGATCTATTCTCATGAATCGATGTGTAATACAATCGGAATAAAAACTACAACACTGAGTGAATCAACACTGAGAAACTGATAGGCTACGTTTCCTACTGCAATCAACTGCTTTTCATGCCTTCAGTCAGCAGAAGAAGTGCAAAAAACGACGATTGTTTACAAAGTGAAACGAGTGTGACGACACAGCCATGCGCACTTTATCAGACGCCTCGCGCTGTTGATTTACAGCCAAATCCAAATGAACTGGAAATACCACTCTCCCGCGAGACGCATGCGGTTCTGTTTATGAAGCGCCAGAGCGCCAAAAGTTACGGCTTGCTTTATCTCCGAGTATTGGCATGATTGCATGTGTGATACTGATCTCGTACAAAAATCTAATAGACAAGTTGATATTGAGTAACAACGTTTTAGCCACAACACTGTCTATTTGTGAAAATCAAAGGCACACCAGAACTGATTCGCATCTCCAAGCGATTCGATTCAAATGAATCTTGTGTTTTGAACTATTGACTGAATGACTTGCCGCCACCTACTGGCGGTTTTATTTTCATATTTATACTTTGCATGGGCTTTTTGTTTAAAATATTAAACTTTTAAAGTTTAATTTGTACTTATTTCTAAATTCAAAAACTTAAATGTTAAACATTCATACAACATTAACCCATGCATTAAATGCATAGGTGTTTGATTGTATGAAGTCCAGTTCTGCTTTGTGTGTGTGTGTGTGTGTATTTGCGCTGTACTCTCAGAAGTTAATGATAATATTATGTCAGAATTATGTTGAATTTAAGAAATTGATAGGACACATTTAATAAGATTAGAAAACATTCCTCTTATAATGGTAAAAAGGACCCTGGACATTAAAGGACAAATATCGTCCTGTAATAGGAAAGTTATAATTGGAATGTGTTTGATGGATTAGAATGTGCTCCTAAATTTTTGACTGTGCTCCTAATTTTTTTTAATTAGAAGCACAAGTGCTCCTCAAGAAAAAAGTTAGCGTAGAGCCCTGAGATGTGAAGACAACAACTCCCATGATTACGCAAAATCAAGCGCAGGCTTTTGTTTTGCCTCTAGCATCGAAAAATTACATATTGTACCTACAGTATTGATGCAAAAAAATGAATGGATGAATGCAAATTGTGAAGACACAAAAACAATAAATGAAAGGTGAACATGTCTGAGTTTGGATTCTTACCATACGGGGTTCCTGGTCCGAACTCCTTTGCTGCCTCCAGCATGAACTGGCCTAATATTTCTCCATTAGTAGCCCGTGGTGGAACCTTCCGGTCCAGCTTTTCATACAGGAACTCTTCGATGCGAGAACCTGCCGCACAAACAGACAAATAATCAGTCAGTGCTCCTAACCTTTATTTGATTTTTTTACAGGCCAATCTCGATCCCATGACGCCGTTACTACAAAGCGTTGGGAGATCCAGTGAGTGAATTAACAAAATCACAGCGAGATATGGTGAGATGCGTTTAGCGCAGAATCCGTTCCCTGAGTCCACTGCCTTTGTTGTTATTGTGAGTGTACACAAATAAAAGTAGACAATTTAACTCCCATACCCCGTTCACTTAACAGCCCTTAACTGTTCGTTCGTGGACAAATGTGGGCACAGAGGTCTCAGGTGTGATATTTTTTTTTTTTAATTATTATAAATGTTATATCACTGTCTTTCGATAAAATTTATTCTATCCACTTATGGTGTTTTTTTTATTTATTTTTGCGGTATTTGAATTTATTTACTCCTAAGAGTACCACATTTTCTTTGTAAATTATGTTTATTTTTATGTTATATTTAATATTTATTTAACTACATTAAAAATATAATTTCATTAAAGGGGGGGTGAAACACTCAGTTTCAGTCAATCTTGAGTACCTATAGAGTAGTATTGCATCCTTCATATCTCCGAAAAGTCTTTAGTTTTATCATATTTATAAAAGAAATATGGGCTGTACCGAGTCTTTCCGGAAAAAAACGAGCGCCTGGAGGCGTATCGTGTGGGCGGAGCTAAAGAATGACAAGCGCGCAAAGCGGTGACGTCCTCAAGCGTGGAGAAACCCATCTATCTCAGCTAATACAGATAATGATCCACAATCAAATCTGAGGCTGAAATAAACTGAACAGGAGAAACGGCAACATCAGGATGTCCGTCTCTGTGGTATGTACTGTATTTAGGGGCCTTTGTGTGCAGTTTATGAGGACATGATTTGGTTTATGGACTATTGTATGTGACTAGACCTTAGAGGTAGCAAGCAAAACGGTTTTGCACGTCAGAGTCAGAATAGTGTAACGTTATACAGAACAACAATGGAGTAACCGTTAGCGCATTTGAATGACGAAGCACGCGATCGTATCGTTTACTGATGTTTACTCACGCGACGGTAGCCAATAGCAGAGACATTTGAAGTTGATTTACTCACCGGCATCTTCCAAAGCAGGACTGCTCTGTCAAAAACACACTTCTTTGGTATGATTTGGTGAAGTCCTGTGACAGCAGTGACCGTGGAAATCCACTTTGCGACGCGACTGAAGCGATGGCTTGAAGCTTCCCGTCATTTCTGCGTTCAAATCGGTTCAAATGCAGCGCTGCCTTCCCGGAATGCTGTGCTGAAGCGTTGAAGTCGCTCGACGTCACCCATAGGAATAAAGTGGAGCGCGGCGCGTCATAAGTGTTCACGGACGACTGGATCTGCACCTGAGAGAGTGTTTATGGGCGTGCATTTCCTCTCTCTCCCTCTAGTCACGCGCACCCTACCGGGAGAAGAGCCCGTACGGCCCATACAAGGACCTTCCGCTCTATTTAACGTCAAGTAGACCCATACTCGAAAAAAACTCTCTGAAACTTGTGAGAAACCGGAAGGAGTATTTTTGACACAGAAATACTCCATCAAACGTCCAACATTAGTTTTTGAAACTTTGTCTATGTTTAGGATGGGAATCCAAGTCTTTAAAGGTGTAAAAAGCTCAGTATGCATGAAACAGCATCCCCCCCCCCCCCCCTTTAAGTTCTGAGAGTTAAAACCTAAAGATGAGGTGTCTTTACTGCCATCTAGTATCTCATATTGGTATTAAATTAAGAAAAAACTAATTATATTAATAGATGGCTGTATAGTACTCAATGGCTGCATATAGGCTGAACTCTGTGAACCACTGTATAAAATGAATTTGACCTCTGAAGTTTTTGATTATCACAAGTTAAAATTGCAATTTGAAGAAATATATATCTGTGTTAGGTGAGACTATACAAAGATGCCAAAATATGCTTAGATAAATAGGACTATGCTATAAGGAAAAGACAAAGTAGTAGATCATTTATAATTTATTTCAGAGAAAGAACATCAAATTTTAATTTTAAAACTAATTAGTACCAAACGGGTAAGAATGTATATATATATAACAATAAATAAGTAAAACAGCTAAGAACAAAAAGGTAAGAACAAACAGTTTAGAACAATCAATAATAATTATTTACATTATTTACATGCACTTGTGGCAGCAGGTACTTGTAACCGAATGTTCTTTGCAGATATATTCTCTGCATTTTCCACATACAGTTCTGGTTTTCTGTTGGAAGTACAGACTTACTCATTGTGCTGCTTGCAGTAAACTGATAAAATAACTGCCACTGCAAGTTCAGGTAGCATATGCTGCATAAACGTATTGTTTCGAAGTAATAAACACACCTTGCAGTAGCACTTTGATCTGACTCTGAAGTGTGCCTGCGTGTGTGTGCGTGTGAGAGAGAGAGTCTGATGAGCCAGGTGGATGATTGGTTCATACCAAAAAAACAAGGTCAGACATTGGCTCATTCAATTCTTTGTTTTTGTATGTGTGAGTGAGTTTTTATTTGAAAAAAGCCCATCTCTGTCATAGGCTCATTGAATGCATTGTTTGTTTGTGTGTGTGTGTGTGTGTGTGTGTGTGTGTGTGTGTGTGTGTGTGTGTGTGTGTGTGTGTGTGTGTGTGCCGAGGGGGTGATGAGCCAGGTGGTTTATTGGATCATTTCATTGGTTGTCATCATTGATTGGATCATTTTTTGTATGTGTGAGTGAGTTTTTATTTGAAAAAAAAAAAAAAAAAAAGCCCAGGGGCCTATTGCACAAAACTAGGATAAGGGATTAAGCCAGGATATCTTAGTGATCTTGTCAAAATTTAGTACACTACTGTAATGTAAACGTACCCTGAAGGCACACTCACACCAAGAATGATAACGATAATGAAAAATAACTCTATATTAGTGAATAAATTGAGCGATGATCACCAAGATATCCCGGCTTAATCCTTTATCCCAGTTTTGTGCAATAGGCCCCTGGGGCTATGGCTCTGTCATAGGCTCATTGAATGCGCTGTTTGTGTGTGTGTGTGTGTGTGTGTGTGTGTGTGTGTGTGTGTGTGTGTGTGTGTGTGTGTATGATTGAGAGTTTTTGCCATGTTGAGAGGATCAGCCCTTCATTTGTGTGTATGATAGATATACATTGCATAGGATTTAAATTTTTTTTTTTTTTTTTTTTTTTTACAAAAAAACATCAAGAATGCTCTAAATTACAGTTTTTCCCATTCATTCCTATGGGTGGTCATTTTTGTCCACGAACGAACAATCAAGGAGTTTTTTTTTTTCACCAACTTAACATTGCAGCATCGAGTGTTTTTTTTGTGTGTGTGTTCAGGTGGCAAACTTAGGAAAAGTAGCTAAGTCTTGTACCGCTCAGATCAAGGGAAGTATTTTTTAAAAATTAATTAAAATAATTTTGCCCACATTTGTCCCCAATAGGGTATTAAAGTTTATAACTATGTATTGAAATTATCTGTGTGGCTAAAAATTATGGAGTATTGTGAATTGCTTCCGCTGTCTTAAAGGGAAAAAAGTCAGGACATTTTTTAATATAACTCAGATTGTGTTCATCTGAAAGAATAATGTCATATACACATAGAATCAGGCATGTGAATAAAGCTGTTATTTTTGTGTTTGTTTCTCGTGGCTTCATAATTTGGCTTCCTATTTTAGCAAGGTTTTACTACATTTCTGGACCTTGAAAGTGTTCATTAAATTGCAGTCTACGGAGGGTCAGAGAGCTCTCAGATTTCATCAGAAATATCTTAATTTGCGTTCAAGGTTTGGAATGACAAAGTGAACTTTTTTTGTTGGGTGAACTATCCCTTTAACTGAAGCAGGTGTGTGTGTGTGTGTGTGTGTGTGTGTGTGTGTGTGTGTGTGTGTGTGTGTTACCAGGGTTCGGCTGCAGCAGAACTTCGGTCTGTCTGTAGATTTTCTCGGTCCAGTTTTTGGTGCAGTCGGCTCTGGTCAACAGACTCTCAAAGTGAGTGTCCAGCTCGGTCTTCTCAGCCTGTCCCAGTTTCTCCTCTGTAAACTGGAGCAAAAGTAACGAGAATCTATATTATATCCCTGAGAGAAAACGCATCAAAATAATAACAAACAGCCTAAAATGTGTAAATAAGCAAAATATCACTAATTGTCTGTTGTTAATAACGGATGTTTTTGTTGTACACAGTACACTGCATTTGTGATGATATCTGTGTGAAACGGTTTCTTGTTTTGGTGTAAACGCAGAGTCACGCGCTACACATCAACTATCACCGACACTCTAACCGTTGCGTTTAAACTCACATATGTATCGTTAAAATGGCTTTTTTTACCTGAACAGCCCGAGAGAAGAATATCCCAGCATCTGTAGCGAGTTTCCTCACGTTGAAATCCATGTTGTAAACGGAGAAAGAGGCGGAATCCCCGCGGCATCAGGCGTGTGTGTGTGTGTGTGCTGTGTGTCTTTCCGACCGTTTCTGTTTGGTCCAATAGGGGGCGCTGAGTGGCCTACAGATCAGTAACATTCAAATCTTTGTTGAGTTTAATTTTTTTCCTGTTGGAAACATTTGTGCAAGAAAGAGCATGATTGTAAGAATCTGTTAATTCTAATGATTAAAAGCTGATTTACAAAGAAATAAACAAAAATCTATCACATCGAATGACAACCGCTGGCTGTGATTGGTCCATTCTAACAGCGCTGAGTAAAGTAACAGGTATCACGTGAGGTGACGCAGTATATATTTCGTGTCGTTTTAGCCCATATCCCGATATTAACTAATGCTGCATTCGTGTGCTCTCGGAATTATTGTAAATACGAGTTTCCTAGGTAAGAATTGAACATGAACACCCTCCCATTTCAAAATTTGAATAGGATGAGTTCGTAATCACGAGAAGGGTCTGACTACAGAGCCACAGTTTTACCCCAACCATAGGTGAAACTGCGGCTCTGCAGACAGATATTTTTGGTAATCACGACCTCAGAAGTGGGAATTATCAAATTTCCGATAGCACGTGAAGGCGGCATTAGTCCTGAATATTGACATAGACACTGAGAACTACATAATTAAATATTATTACGTTTCAATTACTGACAGCTCCAGTTCCCACCTATTTGTAAAACTTTCATGTCTAGGGCGCTCATCATCAGTCTACAGCTAAGCCTGATTTAAAGGGCAATAGCACCATTTAGTGCATGCATGAACCTGTGTACAATTCCATTCATGAATGCTCTTTGGAAAGTGATTGATGTGGGGAATAATTTTGTAAATTATATATATATTTTTTTTCATGTGGTAAAAAATTCGTGCAAACACATAAAATGCACTATACTGACAACATTATTGGGACGCCTGCCTTTACATGCACGTGAACTTTAATGCCATCCCATTCCTAATCCATAGGGTTTAATATGGAGTCGGCCCACCCTTTGCAGCTCTAACAGCTTCATCTAGCACTTTGAGATTTTGTTTAATATAAAGTGCATTATAAATAAAAAATATTATTATTATTATTATTATTATTATCTCTTCTTGGAAGGCTTTCCACAAGGTTCAGGAGTGTGTTTAATAATAATAAATTAATAATAATAATAATAATAATAATAATAATACATTTTAATTATAATGCACTTTATATTAAACAAAATCTCAAAGTGCTACAGAATTTAAAAAAAACAATCAACAACAATAAATAAATAAGTAAATTAATAAAATAAAATAAATAAAACTGAAAAATAAAATAAAGAAGTAACAAGTCAAAAAAACAATAAATTTAACAAGTCAAGTAAAAAGCTCTGCTAAAAAGGTTTATGGGGATTTTTGCCCATTCTTCTAGAAGCTCATTTGTGAGGTCAGGCGCTGATGTTGGATGAGAAGGCCTGGCTCTCAGTCTCCGCTCTAATTCATCCCAAAGCTGTTCTATCAGGTTGAGCTCAGGACTCTGTGCTGGCCAGTCAAGTTCCTCCACACCAAACTCACTCATCCATGTCTTTATGGACCGACGCTTTATGCACTGGTGCGCAGTCATGTTGGGACAGGAATGGGCCGTCCCCAAACTATTCCCACAAAGTTAGGAACATGAAATTGTCCTAAATGTCTTGGTATACTAAAGCATTAACAGTACCTTTCCCTGGAACAAAGGGGTCAAGCCCAACCCCTGAAAAACAACCACACACCATAACCCCCCTCCACCAAACTTTACACTTGGCACAATGCAGTCAGGCAAGTACCGTTCTCCTGGCAAACACCAAACCCATATTCGTTCATGGGATTGGCAGACAGAGAAGCATGATTGGTCACTCCAGAGATGTCTCCACCCCTTTAAAGTCCAGTGGCGGTGAGCTTTACACTCATCAGACTGCTCACTGTCCTATACATCACCTACCATTATCTATCGGTCGGACGGACGGACGGACAGACAGATAGATAGATAGATAGACTCTTTATTGTGTTGTTGGTTTGAGCTGTTGGAATCTCACACACTGATGTTCATTATTATCACTGGTGTGTTAGCGGTCAGCGCTGCAGTGAGTTGGTCGTCAGACTCAGTGAACGTTCACTATGGTTCTCTCTGCTCTAACTCTGCTTTATTTCTCTTTAGGCCTCATCGCAGCGGATCCTTCGAACCGCGGCTGTATTAAAGTGAACCAGTGTAAATGTCTGATGCGGGATGGATCCGGGCTCATCGATCTGGGCTCAGTGGCGGATGAGGACGGGTTCTTACAGCAGATGAAGCCCCTTCCGTCAGCGCCGCAGGACTCGGATGAGCTGCTGTCCTTCAGCCCGTGTGTGGCCTTCTCACAGCCCGAGAGCTTCAGCGCCACTGACTGCACAGACGTGGCCGCTTGTGTCATTAGAAGGTCAGTTCAGCTCAGCTCATGTGCATCATCAAGATCAGAATATTTCATCGTCAACTCATTGTCAGTCTTATCTATAAATGTTGGGATGTGGCATGATGTTATTTAGCCCTATGTTGAAACTCTGTTTATAGGGTTCATCAGGACAGCAGCTTCATCACTCAATACTTGAACTACGGCAGACACGAGGGCAATACATTCAGCTATAACGACTCACAGAAGACGCTCTCGGTGTCTTATTACAGTAAGCTATCTATCTTTTTGTCTGTCTGTTTCTATTTTTATTTGTACACATAGTATTCTTTTTCTTATGCATTTGTTATCCCTATTTTAATTCATTTCTATGTAAAGCACTTTGAATTGCCATTTTGTCTGAAATGTGCTATATAAATAAGCCTGTTAATTTAGTTTAAAAGTGAAATATTGTGTCTTTTAGTTCATGTCTGTAGTTATGAGCACTTCTACATTCTATATAGGCTGACCTCAACAAAACATTATTATTATTTTCTTTTTTGCAGATTCAGTATTGTATATGCATTTAGATATTAGAGCATTTCTCTAGCTGGAAAATGGAGCAAAAATATTCTGCACCTATTGTGTCCAAAATTATACCTTCTTATAAAGTGAAACATGTTTCATGGCCTTAAAAACAAAAGGCATAATAATATGAGAGTAATATATAATTGTTTGTGGTGAACAAAACTGCACTCGACCTCAATGAATTCACAAGAT